>NC_092224.1:38966848-39266848 GCF_036320965.1 Panulirus ornatus
CAAAATCTGCAACTTGATAATTTTCATAATCAACAAGAAGTCTGAAAGTAGACAAGGATATTATATAACCACATCATACATTGTTGTATGGAAGTATGGATGTACATCCTAAGGCAGGGGAGAGAGTTCTGGGAACGGTATGTATCGCTGGTGAAGCTACGGACCACAGGTTCGCGTGCCCTCCCCTGCCTCAGTATCACCTGGGTCACACAGGGGGTCTGCAGTGTCTGAAAAGTGTTAGAAAAGCCACCTGATGCCAGGCGGAAGGATGGTGGCGGCGGGTACAATATACGGCTTGGTGGGTCGTACGTCACATCCGTGCTGAGTGTGGGACCAACAGTCTGATGCTGGATAAGAGGGCGACGCATTGCTCACACTCACACCCTCTCGCTCCTCGACGCTTGTCTTGACCCAGAATACCTTCCGTGTTAGTCTAGCCCTTTACTGGGCCTACTCCTGTCTGTCCTGAATCCCAGAGTATATAGATCAAAGAAGTGGTCTCCGCTTCGTATGGCCGTCCTGCTCGGCGGTGTGAGAGTTCCGTTGGACGGTAAGCTAGGCGGAGTGATACCGATTTCATCTTTTCAAAGAAGTCTTGCTTCTGTCACTTATCCAGCCGAAGGGGAATCCAATCTCCTCAGACGTGATGGACGTGGCAAGCGGCCTCATGATGTAATATCATAGACATTGATGAGGGACAGGCAGTTCGTGTTGGGCAACACATGGGCTTACCTTGGCTAATGACCATGTAGACGGAAGGGTAAAAAATAAAAGTGGTGCTGCAGGTAACAGGAAAAAAAATCAAGAGTTCAAGATATAAAAAACTTGGAACCATATTTTTTTTTCCTCGATCGGGTCCGAGACACTGGAATCTCGGGGGAATGAAGCCGTTCGATTGTTTAATTACCTTGGACCATCCTAGATCATCGGGTCAATACAAGATGATGGAAAAGCCTGATTTTTTTTTTATTTTCAGAGTGCGTCCCATCTCAGAGGTAATTAATTACTTTAATTATCCTTAATTCACCTACTAACCTCCATCTTGGCCACATGAGGTGAATTTGAAGAAAAGGAAAGAAAAAAAAAGGTTTATTCTAGGCGAAGAAAATCCTTTTCTCTGAATGGAATATATTTTCACACGTATATTGTCTTGCCTAACCATCATGTCCCAGGATTCCCATGTATGATTCCTACAGCGCTCAGAAAGCCGTTCACGTCTATTGGGCGGGACCAAAGGTCATGAAGTGAAGTGTTAATGTACGTATGCCTTTGTGGGATGAACTTGTGGAAATTTCAGGAGAGTGTGTTGAGCGTCTCCAGTATGGAGGTGGTATGTTTGGCATGAAACGTCTTTTTGTATGGCACATCGAAATACGTAGAGTGGGAGAGATGGATGGTGTCACGAGAGTAGACGAGAAAGCGTAACTCGTACATGTCTGGGGAATATCGTTTCAAATTGGTGAATGTCGACTGGAGTGAAGTGGAGATTCATACAACCAGGTTTTCAATAAAAATGTGTACCAAGGATAATCAGGCGAGATTTTTTTTGAAGAAATTTTGTGTCTGTTCGAGTCTTGCTGGTAGAAGTGTTCAGTATATCCTATGGATGTGCCATTTGTTTTCTATACTTCCTTTGCCTTCACTCACGACATGGCTGCTATACTATTACATAATCAATAGGTCACTAACCCGTCAACACTCAGCTTAGCCGAAATTTCAGTTTATTCTGTCATATTTCAGGGGTACGGTATTGCCAAATATTAGCTAAAAAGTTATGTGGCGATGCATCATCGACCCGTGAAATGACCCAGATACACAAAATACACTGACCTGGAGTACATAATCGTATCATCTGGTTTATAGCTCAACGTCCCGTAAAATAGACCACCTGTGAAACGAAAGCCCGATCATCCGGATGTTTCTCAATATGCCCAGTAATCTGAGGATTTGCTCACCAGTAAAAGCAACCCAGAATATCATCTATATTTCTGTGTAACGTTGTTCTGTGATCCTCCTCCACGTGAATTATCCTGTTAGTCTTATAATGAGACTTGTCGAAGAATACTCTGGGCACATACACAACTAACATATAAACACACAAACTCCAGTAGTGGACATAGCTGCATCAGTACGCTACAAAGAGGTTCTGATTGTGCACTGGTCAGTCTGTGTATTGACCTTTCTTATCAGTTATGATATTCCTCATTACGGTACGAGCGCTGCATGTTTTACGAGGGCATCAAAAGTCAAACGAAGCATGACCAGAGACACTGCAAATGGCGGGGACATGACCGTGATCTTCTGTGAGATACGTCATATTCTATGCATTGCCGTGAGAAATGTACACATGACATTATCTGGGTTCTGTGGTCGCCTCGTCGCTCATTGTCGTTGGCAGATTTACTGTCAGACGTTCTTTATCAACATTATTCATTGGACGATCACAAACCACTTACAAATATGTTGTTGTCGCATTAACAGTCAATGTCTATCGCGTTTTATCACGTGCATCTGCATCTTCGCAAAGTCTCATCGTAGGTACTCTTAAATAAGTACCCGTCTGTCACACACACACAAAAGGGTGTTTTTCATTCCTGAAGTTACAACCATGGCTGTAACAACAGAGATGAGAACAACCACGGAATGTACTATACGCACACAGAAAACAAAAAATCATGTTGTATGAGTACCTGCAAGATATAGACAGCCTCGCTACTTGTGGTTCTCAGGGGAACACGCAGCACAGCCTTAATCTAACGCTGAAGAAGCCGCAAGACACAAACCTTGGCTGCATCATTAAGGAAAACGTGTATAGAAGACAGAATCATTCCCAAGAAAGAATTATGTGTAAATAATGCAATTTCCTACCCAAATGTCGCCAGAAAGATGCAAATGGTCGACTACAAAACCGCTGTTTACTTCTAAATTGTTAGCTTACGGTGCAACGTTCGTGTTTGGCTGGGGAGACAGAGGTTAAGTCTGGCCCAAGCTTAGGGTGCAATACGGTGGCAGGCAGGGTCGGGGTCTGAATGTTGGCCTGTGTCAAGACTGCTACCCCAACCTTCAGCTTTATTCCATATCTCCGACCAACCAACATTGTTGTTGTGTATCCTGATAACTGACAAAAGTAGAATGTGATCCTTTGTGAGCGGGGGGGGCATGGCAGGGTAGTGGGTATGTATTTAAACACAATGGTTTAGGAAGTAAGACAATACAGGTCCGAGTGTAGACAGCGAAAAACCCTTACTCTAAAGTCTTTTAAATTCTGTTAGGCTTCCTCCACTTGTGCATATTCCAAAATTACTTTTCGTTTTCCTTCATAAAAAAAATACCATTGTGTAGATGTAATCTCCAGCGCTATCAGAAAAATATTATCAAATGTGATGAAAGAAGATTACTTAATTTTGTTTTCCAAACTCTGGTTGAGATATAAACACTGGTGTTGCTGTTACAGTGTACAATACTGAACCCAGAGTAAATGCCACAATACATACCGGAATAAATTGAACTGAAAACTCGTTATTAGTCGTCTGTAGCCTCTTACCCACTTGGTCACGGGAAAACAGTGATCTAACCCGATATAATTCATGTGAAGGAGAATCTAACTTGCCTTCATAACGCAACAGATTTATATATAAAACTAAAAGAACGAGATATGATGAACCTAAGAGAATTTGAACCATAAGCATTGATTCATCTACAGAAATATAACATGTTGGATCTGAAAATACAAATACAACATTCATACAGGTCTCTCCGAGGCCATTTCCATAAAGTGTGATGATTGATATTCTGGATGCATTTTATCCGGAGGTGCGTTATATTTCCAATGTTTTAAATATATCAGAGTATATTACGGTCACTGCGTACTGATGCATGGTACTCGTATATAAGATCCCGATATTGACAAAATTTGGAATTCGGCTAAAATGACTGGCGTATATATAATATATATATATATATATATATATATATATATATATATATATATATATATATATATATATGTGATTGTCCAATCACATGTTTACCAAATGGCGTCCTAGCTTCGTCTCTTCGATGTATATCAACTGACTGTTATATTTCTCTCTTGTCTCCCCTGATTATGTGATCATTACACGAAAGTGCACTTGGGAATTTTTCGTGTTTCATTTTCCCCGTGGACTCAGGAATATCTTGATCACGCGCAAAATTGTAATCCTTTCCAATATATATATATATATATATATATATATATATATATATATATATATATATATATATTTATTTCTTTATTACGCCATCATTTGCTACATTATATACTGCTAGCTCTGTCGTTGGGCCTTTAGCCTATCATCAAAATCTTCCCTTGCGATGCATTATTAGCCGGACACATTTCTATGACCTGAGGCGAATGACAGGCAATGGAAGTAGGATTCCTTTAAGTACACATTTTTCCAGCTCTGTCATCTTGAGTCAAAAAGAATACGATATTTCTGATGGATGAAGAGCCTCTTCAATCTCCGTAAGGGTTTACAAGAAGGGAAGGTTATAGCCTGAAACATGACCTATTTCTGTATCTGCAGTTTCTCTCATTTACTGAGAAATCACAAATAGATAAGAAAACCGAGAACAGTCCTGGAAGTAAAGAAGAAATCACCTGTTTTATTCTGAAGTAGGTTCGACACCATTGGACGAATAATTCCTTCCAACCTGGTCTCCACATGACAAAGAACTTTGGAAGGAAATCTCGATAGAGGGAGATCAGTCTTGAATTTTAATCAGAGACATTGCAGTCCTTGCATCTCTTATCTTTTAGATCTGAACAAGGTCGCTGTTCCCTGGAGGGCAAAGGAGCTTTTTGTATATCAGGATATTTCCAGGAACCTCACTCTCTTAACTCTATATTTTGTTGAGAAGCGAGAGGATAACAACCCTGCTGGTCATGAGAACAGCCGGGAGGAGCCTGGGTCTTTCTTGCTTTCCAGTTTGTAGAAGGAGACTCGTATGTAAATTCTGCCCAATTGGAAACCATTCCCTGAAAGCAGGTATCGTTATAGCGAAGAGTGTTTCAGAGTTAAAGGAAAGCTAATGATACGAGCTGATCTCACGGTATTGTGGCTAATAAAAACTGCATTTGCGGACCTGGATTCTTATCAGTTGGTTTTGGGAGATGTTACTTTTATTAAGGTGCTTCTTTATGTTAATGACAGATATTGAAATGCTCAGAATGTCTCCCTGACGTTTCTTTCTTATATAGGTAGAAATATGAATGTTTAAAAGGAAGGAGTTTCATTAATATGAAAATGTGCGTAGTCTGCGAAAAGAAATGTCCATATATACGTACCCCATGAACAAGGACCTGTTTATGCATGTTTTTTCCTCATACAGTTACTATCTAAAAAGAAGATCGTCATAGGACAATCTATCCCATGATCCTAGTGTCTATCCCATGATCCTGGAAGACCTTTCCACCACCACAGGTAAGAGTAGGATAAGAGCATCACTTAAGACGTAAGTGTACTTCACGAGATAACCGAAGATTAAATGTAGATGCTGAGGTTGGTAAATAATGGGCAGACATAACTGCACATGGTATCTTACCTCAAGTCTCTGCTCAACTGGCAGAGACCGTCATTCGCCAGAATTCTGTTGTAATTTTTCTAATCCACGTCATTATCACAAGGAAGAATCCACCTCATCAAAGCAGAGAAATAAGAGAATGAAACGCCAGAACCCAGCTGATCCTAAAAAGATATCAACAGATTTTCACCTACTTTGTCAGAGGAACAACACTTGCACACGCACACACAATACCTATGAAGATAGGGGCGGTAATGTGGCGGAATGTGCGTGTGAGCTGTTTGAGACTGGAAGTGTCCTTGATGCTGAACTTGAGAAATTACGAATGCCAGACCTCGGGAGGCAAAATTCCACCGACCGCAGACAAAAACTGGCCCGTTCCTCACGTACGAGAGGGGCTAAAACCCTAAAGATTGATGGGATCTGGGCATCTGAAACGGCTGGGGGTAAACCATGGAAAGGTCTGTGGGGTATTTATGTGGATAGGGGGCTGTTGGTTCGATGCATTACATAGGACAGCTGGATGTGAGAGGATGTGACCTTTCTTCGTCTGTTATGATGACATCACACAACCGCGGAAAACGGTGATAGTGTAAACAAGTATATACAAATACATATATATATATATATATATATATATATATATATATATATATATATATATATATATATATATATATATATATACATCTTTTCTTTCATACTATTCGCCATTTCCCGCGTTAGCGAGGTAGCGTTAAGAACAGAGGGCTGGGCCTTTGAGGGAATATCCTCACCTGGCCCCCTTCTCTGTTCTTTCTTTTGGAAAATTAGGAAAAAAAGAGAGGGGAGGATTCCAGCCACCCGCTCCCTCCCCTTTTAGTCGCCTTCTACGATATGCAGGGAATACGTGGGAAGTATTCTTTCTCCCCTCTGTTCTTAATGCTACCTCGCTAACGCGGGAAATGGCGAATAGTTTAAAAGAAAAAAAAAAAATATATATATATATATATATATATATATATATATATATATATATATATATATATATATATATATATTATTAGCTATTAGGTTTTTCTACTAAATCTAAGGATAAATATTGTGCAATACATTCGAGAATGTCTGTACATGTACCCACATTGGTGGTCAGCAAGACATGTGGCTTGTGGTTACTAGTCACCGGTGGGTAGCTGGTCTAGGTGGACGTTGGGTTTGCCTGGTTTATGAGAACACGGTCCCAGCTGGCTGCCATACACATTCTAACAGGTAGTAATTTTGTTTTAACTAATAGGTCGCCTGAGAGTTCTGATCCCGGGTTTGATGTCAGTGCCATCAGTATTTTAAATTGGATTTGGTGGTAGTGCCAGCAGTACTTTGAAGTGGGGCTAACAGCAAGGGTAGGAGGACTTTATACAAGAAGTTGTGGCCAAGTTATGAATACATGGGCCCCAGGCTGGTAAGCTTGTTTGCAGTATCTGAAGGTAGGAATACTGATTGATGATAAATCCGCAAATTTCTGAAATATTCTCGTTGCTCTTGACAGGCAAGCTTGGTATCATGTTATAAATGAAAGCGATATGGACGTAGCCTGAGAGAGTTTCAGTAAAATGTCCAAAGCAGTGGAGGGATCATGTGTGTCCACGCTCTGTACGTGACGGTCTTTTTCCGATGCGAAGCCAGAATGGTGGAACTGTGACATAAAGAGGTGTCTGTTGTATAAGAAAGCAGCACATAAGAAGCGCAAGGAGAAAAATAACCAGCATGATAAAGGAAATTATGTGAGTCTCTGTAGGGAAACTAAGAGACTGATAAGTAAACGCCATTATGATGAGTATATTGCTAAAAACAGCAAAGGAAACAATGAGGCTTTTACGGGTATGATAGAAGCAAGAGAGTAATTTTCCAGTAAATTGGTCCATTGATAACTAAAAATGGTGATTTAGTTCACGACAACGAAGACATGGCAAAGCTTTCGCATTGTGTCTTCATTTGTATGTACAATTGAAAAAAACAGCTTATATTCCGAATTCAGCTACAATGATAGAAGAGGAAAATATTTAGCGACATATGAATGAGAGCTGAAGATATAGTCTCAGCACCAAAGGAAATGAAAGTCAGTAAAACAGCAGGATCAGATAATTTTTTTCTGAGGAGAATGAAAAAAAAATGAGATAGATAAACCTTTGACTACTATCCTTGATAAGTCCCTTGCCGTGGAATAAGTCCCAGAGGAATACAGTCTTGCTAATGTAGAATCCATTTTTCAAAAAGATATCAAAACACTGCCCGGAAATTATCGTCCAATCAGCGTAATGTCTGCAGTTGGTAAACTCATGAAACATCACTCGGGATAAGAATGTAAACCATTTAAAATACCACCACTTAATACGTGTGTGTGTGCGTGTGTTACCTATACGAGTGTTACGTTTAAGGACCCAGGGTCTGAACATTCAGGAGAGTGAGAGGCGTGCATGGGATAGAGAAAATTGGAGTGAAGATATGCTGGGGTCGACGTGCTTTCAGTGGGTTGAACTACGCTAAGGAAGCTGTGAGGTGTAATCACAGATAATGGTTTGTGATCTTTTGTTGTGGATAGTGAACTCTGGTTTTGGTACGTTACAAGAAACAGCTACAGAATGTCTGTGAGCGAGTTTGTATCATCTGATCCTGGCGCTGCCACGTAAAATCGGGAACGCAAAAGAGCGTGAAGAAAATGTTTTTGCATGTATGATAAAGTCTTTTCGTTGCATCTTGGTGTTGGGTAGATGAGGAGAAATTGAAGTTTTTACGAGTAAAGGCAAAAGCATTGCGAATCGTAACACACATCATCAATTATTACTCTCTTCCTAAACGAATGAGGAAGGAGTACATACAAGAGAATGAAGATGTACATAGAAATATTTTTTTCTAAAAGCATAGACATGTTGGGTATGTTATCAAAATTTATGAGGGTTTATAGATACTTCCCTCTATCTCATCTTTTTAGGAATATGAATTTTCTGCATAGTATTTTCAAAGTACGTTGTAACGAAAATAGCCACGTTTAGTATTTCTAGCGTAAAATTCTTCCTGCAACATTTTTTTTCCTAGCATGAATTTTTGGATATGGTGGTTGATTTTTTTGTGCATAATGTTATAGTACATTTGTTTTCACGATGACCTAAATAAATCTTTTATGATACACGAGGCAATAAAGAGAAACGGTTATCATCTGACAGTAATTCTACTTCATAACCATATGTGTCTAATCAACATTTCATGTTTAGTAAGAAATGATGACATGATATCAGAAATTCCCTCATAGCTAGAGAGTAATGGTGTCTCCATTAACTGGAATCATAAAAAGAAAGCCCATTATCATATTTGCGTTTGCTTTTAAAGTATGTAGTTGCATAATAAGCTTCTGAAAACAGCCATCATAATTTCACATCACATTACAGCGTGGTAAGAGTTGTCAGTTTCATTCGAAAAAAAAGTTTTTCTTTTTCCTGCGCAAATCATGCGTTAATTACGAGTTTTCAGCACAAGCCTTTTTTTGAAAATTATGTTACCGATAGAAGGACTGCAGTTAATTGTGATTTTTTCTTTTTTTTTCTTTTAGTTAGTTTTGTTTTTCCTCGTTTTAGCTTGTAGAACAGACGTTATATCTTTATCAAATAATTTGACTGTGAACACAAGGCAATCTGGAGTTTCTCTCTTCTTCCCTCATCTCCAAGATGTTTGGTTTCAAAAAACTTGTAAAGGGCCTGTGGTTCGCTTGTGGCCAGATAGACTATGTATCATTATAGTTAAGGCAGATGAAGCAGTGATTATTAACTATGGAGAAGTATGTGGTGCCTGGGTGCGGCTGGGAGTTTCTGGTTACAGTACATTATACATGAACACATTATGAAGAGTGACTGTTGGGAAATGAGGCCATTGTTCGTTTGTTCTTGACGCTATCTCGCCAGGGCGGGAGAAGCCATTAGCACATTACGAAATTTGTTCTCTTACTATTTATAGATCTGGCATAAAGAAATGAGTGGTCATCATCTTTAGACCATCAGAATATCCTAATGTGTATGAGAAGGAGATATGTGTAATACCAAATGATTATGCTACATGCACAAGCGGAAGCAAATACTTGAAACACAACAGGAAAGCAGTTATGAAAATTCCTTCACGGGTTCAAAAAAGAAAAGGAAAAATCATCCCGGAAGAAAAAGTGAAAATTTTATCTGTACAAAAGTGTATTTCTCACATGTGAAGGGTATGAAGGAAAAGCAGAGATTTTCATTCGCAGTAATTCCAGTTATCATCTATTCTTTTCCTCTCTCTCTCTCTCTCTCTCTCTCTCTCTCTCTCTCTCTCTCTCTCTCTCTCTCTCTCTCTCTCTCTCTCTCTCTCTCTCTCTTACACACACACCACACACACACACACACACACACACACACACACACACACACACACACACACACACACACACACACACACAGAGAACTAAACGTTACTGTAGTTGCAGAATCGCGGACGAAAGCGTACAACAAACTCTCTCACTGGACAAATTAACAATAACCGGAAAAAAATAATACTCACTAAAACATCTTCTTTCGAACCGGGTTGGATGCAGTGTCTTGATTTATCGTCGAGGTCGTCGAGGTGCATTTGTTGAAGTAGATTGCTTCGATGTAGATCCTGGCAGTTCTACGCAGATTGATACAACTGATAGAGGACAGAATCTATGTGAGTTTTGGTGTCTAGTATAGACTTACAAAGCAAGGGGGAGAACGTGACAGCTCTGTACTAGGATGTAAAATCAACTGAGACATACATAAGATGAAATACCTAGGCTGGAGATGAAGAGGAAACCAGATTTACTGACTGGGTGAAAGACATTGTGTTTAACCATATTGTAGATAAACCAACTAGAGGCGTTAACATTCGTGATCTGGACCTTACCAACAATACAAGATTTATCAACACTTGCGAGCAGGTGAAGATGGTTTGGGGAACAGGGACCATCACATTAACAGAGACCATCACATTAACAGAGACCATCATATTAACAGAGACCATCACATCAACAGAGACCATCACATTCGTACACTGACTTTAGTTAAGAATGACCTAGGTCACCTGAATACCTGATCAGTAAGTTTGGCGACCAACGTCTTGTGATGATGATTTAGAATTTTCCGACTCTGATTTGATAGCCACCTGACGTATGGTACCATTAATAGCCAATAGGAATCTCTTCCGTCGCTCTCTTCATTACCCCAACAATCACCATTGTAAGTGCTCCTTCCTCGACCTACAGGTCATACGTAAGTACAGTGACCCCCCCACAAGAACACGAAGGTTGTTGGATGACCTGAGTTAGGGCTGCCCAACTTATAATCATAAGATCCGTCCGCACTAAGTTTACCCCAGGCACTCACCATCACCTTCAGGCTGGGATACTGAAATAAACTATATCTTAACACCAAAATGAAAAATGATCACTGATAGTAACAAGATGCAAGTCATGAAAAACAAGTCCGCAAATGTGGGACAGCAAAGCAAGGAAGATGTGTTACGCAAAGTGGAGTAGGGAAAGTTTAGATAATAACGCAAAAACAACTTGAGTGGATAGGACTTATTTTGCGAGGGAGAAATCGGTTCAAAGATGTGACAGAGAGAATACATGAAGCTAAAGGACGACCTGGAAAAAGAGAGGAGTTTTATACCAGATTACCTGAAGGCCGGGAAAAGTTATCATGGCTTCATATGGAAGGTTGATGAGAGAGAGGTTTGACAACCTTTTAAATCCATGAATCTGGTCTCGCTGATGGGTAGGACAACGAAGGAGAATTGGAACAAGAGCCCAAGACGGACTTCGAACCATTAAGGAAAGGCAAGCGTGCAATCAATCCCTATAAAAGTGGGATGACGTTATGATAATCACGCTCCGTTCAGTGACGAGGGGATGACGTGCGGCGCTTATGTTCATAAGAACACACTTCATAGCAGACACTTGACCGGTGGACATGGCCAAGTTTTGACACAGATCTCGATCAAGCGTACCTTCACCTTC
The DNA here is from genome assembly GCF_036320965.1 of Panulirus ornatus. NCBI lineage: Eukaryota > Metazoa > Arthropoda > Malacostraca > Decapoda > Palinuridae > Panulirus > Panulirus ornatus. The sequence goes on from NC_092224.1 coordinate 38,978,445, forward strand.
GTGATCACATACCAGTCGCGCCCAGATAACGAGAATACTGAAAGATTATTCATACATTTCTAAAATCTCGGGTAAAGATTAGTTAATTCTGAAATGATTGGAACTAATTCAGAAGTGAATCAAGCTTAATAGCGTTGGGGGGGGGGGGATTATAATTATCATGAACTGGTAATCAAGGAGATGTTCATGTCACCAGATACCAATTTCACATTTCATATCTAAATCACAGCAATTATTTCTGTCCATTGAGGACGGACTCGTATCCACTGGTAGGAGAAGACTTGGTCTTTTTAACAGCGCAGACTTGCTTGAAGGAATGATTGTCTTCATTACATAGAGTTGAGATCAACTGACGTGCAGCTTCGTGTTGACCCAAGCTAAGTCCAAACATGTCTGTCTTGAACCATATCTGATACAGAAGCAGCAGCATGTCCTGCGAGGACCCCACGGTTTCACACTGACACACTGAAGAGTAGGTATGCTAAATGTGGCGGCATGAGGAGTGGAGAGGTGAGGTGGCAGAAGGTCACTGGCGGTGGGAGAAGCGGGTGGACACAAGAGTGAGGGCTGGCAGGGTACGTACCCAGTGTGAAGAGGGAGTCAGGATGGTTGGCTGCCAGGGGACGATGGTTGTAGGTAGTCTGAGGTGTGAGTGGGTACAGTTATGGCGGGGAGACGAAAGTGATTTAGGACGCCAGTAACAGGGAGGGGATAAATACGGAGGTGTCTGGTGGGAGACTAATGTTTAAATAACAAGAAAAATAGTTGGAGACGGTGACAGTGTTATGGCTGGAGATACTGCCGAGGGAGAGAGGAGGCGCAGGCAGAAGGCTGGACACGCTGGTCGTAAGGAGAGGGAAATTCTGGAGCTGGATTCAAAAGACTATCAGTGTGTATCCAAGACTTGCCTATCACTTGGTGGTAGGTTCGAGGGGGTTGTTGAAAACTGGATGTGGAGACAGTAGATTGAAGTTGCCCTGGGGCTCTTATGGTGGATGTAAGAGCTACCAAAGCTGCAGTTCTGGTCATCTTAAACTGTCACATCCGCAGGAGTAAAGTCCATCTCCCGCGCTTTATCGTTGCGAGAAAGTGTATCTGTAGGTGTATTCAAACGACTTGGATTATGCTCAAAGGAAGGATCAAATTCCTGCATTATGAGAAAAAAGAGTCACTGATAATCAACCTTGCAGATTTTCTGTTGCTTAAAAAAATGTGGACCTTTGATGTACGATCTGTTATCTCGTATAATACATAACCTCGCACCAGGCTCTGAAATGTTCATATGTATACCACTGCTCCTTCCCTTCTCTCATGTGCTATAGATTTGTTCACGTTTTTAATGTACGAATACTGAGAGTAACGAGATGTAGCTCGCCACTGAATTTCATTTGGGAGAGGATGGCTGGTAGGTTGCTGAAGATGATCAGGAGGGGAAAGAGGGAAGGTGGCTCGGTACAAGGTCCTTAAGGAGGATGGGTCGTGGTTGTAGAGATGCTGGTGATGAGCGATGGATGGGGTAGTAAGTCTCCTCCAGTAATGTGTGAAGAGCAATGAACTTCAAACTTTCACACCGTAGCGCTGGCTGAGGACATATGTGTCACTTCTAGAAATATGTCAGTTATATAATCCTGAAATGTTCAGATACAATGTGAAGTGTCTGAAGGTTCCGGGATAGTCTCTCTACACTTTGATCAAAACAGAAAATGCTTGTTCATGTAATTTGATTGCAGTTTGAACGGCATACATTGTAGATACGTTAACAAATACGAATAAATTGGCATGGAACACTTGTTGTTTAGTTCCTTTGAAAGTCAATACACTAAAGATAGAAATAGAGACTGAAGATAGAAATGTAAGGAAGACATGATCACAACCATTAACTCTTTTTACGAGTTTGATGACGCAAGGAGTCAACAGTTCTTGGAAAGATGTTTAGATAACAACTAGAAACCATAACGTGGACCCAAGTAAGATACTTACTAGAAAACATGAAAAAGTTGTAGTTTTATGGTGTACGAATAACAAACGATTGGAATTAGCTAAGTAAGGAATTAGTGAATGTAGGTAGCCAGCAAGAGTTTAAAATACTCTCAGAAAATTGCTATAAAGATCCGCCTATAAGCTAGGGGTGCCGAACCAGCTGTCCTATGAATGTAAATACTCCTGTCCGTACTAACTTGTGATTACAGATGAGTAATTACACACACACACACACACACACACACACACACACACATACACCCTATATATTTTTTCTTCTATATCCGGGACACATAAGATATTAAAGAACTTTTGTTACGAGTGCAGACTGTTTGATGTTGAGGAAATCTTTGACGAATGGAAAGAGATATGAATAATGGCAGACGACGAACTTCATTCAGTATTTACAGAGGAAGACTTCGATTCACCAGGGGTGGAGAGGGATGTGAGAGGTAGAGGTTGAATAAGAGTGTTGGTAGCGAAGAGGATATTGTTGAACTATGGGAAGAACTGGATGAAACCGAATCCCCAAAATGAGATACAATACCCTCATGGGTATTGATAGAGTGACGGAGTTTGCCGACCCTTTGAAGATCTTATTCAAACAGCCGATCGCAGCGAGGCAGTCCAAAGGGATTGGAAATTTGCAGATATTGTCCCAGTACACGAGAAGGGAAATCGAAATGATCCTCTGAATTGTAGACCTGTGTAATGACGACGATGGTATATAGGATGTCTGGAAAAGGGATATCGTAGAAATACATAAGGACATCATGATATTAAATTTTTAATGAGTCATTCTTGTGTGTCAGTAATCTAATAGTGATCTAGGTAAGAGTTACCAAGTTGTTTGGGCACAGTAGAGGTGTTCGTTACTGTGCCACATAGCAGGTTATTTGACGACAATGAGAATATAAAATATCACTGAGGAAACAATACTGTGGATGAGCAAAAATATCACTGAGGAAATGATAATGTGAATTAGCAAAAAAGATCAACTGGAAGATGGAAAAAATAAATTCAGGGATATTAATCGTTGTTAAAGAATGTCATGAATGGAGTACCACAAGGATCTACCTTGGAACCTGTGTTCTTCTTGGCTGGTGATAATGACTTTAGATTATACGTTACTGTGTCTGCGGATAATATTCTCATGCAAAAGATGGTTGAAGTTTGCAGAGTGATATAGATATCGAAGTAACTTTTGAGGAAACATATGTGATGAAATCAAATCAAAAAGTCTCGTGTACTAAGAATGAGGGAGGGTTCTTAATGACCTCGATGGATCTACAAGCTATCCATGAGAAGGATGGAGGGTACCAAGATGATAATCGTGTATTTGAAAGGTGTACTAAGGTGAACATTTGAGCAAAGTCTGCATCACTCTGAAAATTAAGAACAATACCAATGGTCTTGGAGGGGGATAATTATGTTTGAGAAAATATAGACTGAGATGAAACGTGTATATCAATATGGCAAGTATTTTTCTGGAATCATCATTGAAGGAAAAACTGAAGAAACGTAAGAATATGTAAAGAAAACAGGCTTTTAGGACGGCTCCCTTATGCAGCAGTCGGTACCTTCCCTGAGAACTAGATGATAACGAAAAGAACTTAACATATAGATTATAACTACACTCATTTAGATGGGGATATGCTTTCAATGGTAGGGTGGAGAAAACTTAAAAAGAAAACACTGAGGATGCACGTAAGAAATATATTTTTTTTTTTTTTTTTTTTTTTTTTTTTTTTTTTTTATACCTTGTCGCTGTCTCCCGCGTTTGCGAGGTAGCGTAAGGAAACAGACGAAAGAAATGGCCCAACCCCCCCCCCCCATACACATGTACATACACACGTCCACACACGCAAATATACATACCTACACAGCTTTCCATGGTTTACCCCAGACGCTTCACATGCCTTGATTCACTCCACTGACAGCACGTCAACCCCTGTATACCACATCACTCCAATTCACTCTATTCCTTGCCCTCCTTTCACCCTCCTGCATGTTCAGGCCCCGATCACACAAAATCTATATATATATATATGTATATATATATATATATATATATATATATATATATATATATATATATATATATATATATATATGAAAATGATAGTCACTGACAAGTACAATAACAAGAGAAAATATAGTGTGTAAAATGTCTAAATGATCTAATAACAAAGCCTCACCAATGTTAAGGAAGGGGTTACACTCAACACTGAACGCAGAATATTATCAAGTAAGACGTATAGTGGCTGACGTTTGCAAATAAGAGCGTCTGTTAATACTTTCCTAATTACTGATTAAGACGGGAGAGTGAAGCGGGTTGCGGAAAAAGTAAAACAATGAAAGAAAAGAAAATCCCTGTCTGCCAAAAAAGGCTTTTTCCTCTAACCCCTATCATCTATGTAGTTTAAAGTCTTCATACTACTGATAACTTCGTCACGCTTCTTTCTCTAATTTCATAAACAGATTTTTCACCTTTTTCCTGAGCAGACAGACACACGAACTTGGACACAGACTCGCACACATACATATGCATGTATCGCCACATGAGTGGCCATCGCTTGGATGAAGAACAACGTCGATTGTTCACACAAGCTTCTCATTAGGGGTTTGCATCTCCTATTCTTATTCAGGTTCTAGTTTTGCAGCCGTCCCATCTATCCTTACCGAACATTAATTACAGCCATTTGTTCGTGTAACGAGACAAGTTCTTCGTGTTGTTACAATAACGAGGGTGCTGAGGTGGAGGGAGCCTGGGTAACACGGGCAATCCCCACCATTAACTTACCTCAGGACCCTCTCAACCCTACGTGACCTGCGTGTTCTGTGCACCCTCGCCTCGAAGACGTGTGATCTCCTGCTTTAATTCATTTAGCGTAGACATCTTTATTTCTACGAATCTACACACACACACACACACACACACACACACACACACACACACACACCAGTAGAACTGGTAGAGGAGCATCACAGTCACCTCATCTTTTAGCCAAAATACAAAACGATTACAGCCTCTTCAGGCCTTCTTCAAGAGGGATAAGATTACAAAGGGGGCCCTTGAATTCAAGGCTTCTTCTATGTATCTTCTCAGTGTATCAGTCGGTGTTATGTCTGCTTCTGAATGCCAGAAATATAAGCTGTAACACGTAAGGCACAACAGTTACTCCTCAAAATGCCTTGATCAGAACAATTTTAGGATACGCTGTTCAGCTCTTGTCACAAAGTGTATCAAAGAGGAAGAAAATCTTGACGGATTACATAAAAGCCAACAAAACTAAACACTTGTTTTGGAAATATACCATCACAGCAGGACGCAATCGTCTGAGATTTTATCTGCAAAAGGCTCTGACTCCGATATTCATTAGATATTTTCGAAATATCTGGTTTTGAAAACCTATTTCATGACAGTTTCTTCATCTTAGATAACATTACAGTGCCCAGAAAAGCACTGTATGAAGTAAGAAAGATGGCTTCATAACACAGACGTGGCCAAAAGATTTCCAGGAAAAGAATTACAGAACGCTGTAAGATGCTGACACCAGGTATTGTCAAAGCGAAGGCTATAAATACATTTAGATCCGACGGAGAAAAACAAGATACTTTAATATAGAATCTCGTGTACAAGCCTCTTCAAGCATGACGTATGGGATGCTTGTGTTGTATATTTTCCAGATTAAAGGTAAAAATACTTTCTCACTAGAGTATCAGAGGACTGATGTTAGATCACAATGTGTTTCATTCATCATTTTCTTTGATAATTCCACGTCATCTTACTTCGTTTTTCATACGATTTGGTGTCCTTCATAGCTATTTTCCTGCCAGCTGATGTGCCTAACGGAGCGGAGAGTGGGGAGGCTAACTTCTGCTTACTTGCCTGTCTCCATCTATATAATTTAGGACTGTTTTGCACTGTCTTCTAGAGATAACCTCATCATAGACCATCAGGTCTTCATTTATCTGTCCTTCCCACGTATTCCCTCCTGGAACGTTTCCACCTCCATCGGACGTGTCTACAAACCTAAGAGGACGTAGGATAATTCTCTTTCCTTTCAGACACTTTTTCAGTGAGTTATTTACTTAACATTTCCATTTGACGTGGTTACAACTGGGTCATATTTTGCCCAGTTATGTCGATTACTATATATATATAAAGAAATCTACGACGCATTGTAAAGAAAAATATAAACAAGAAAAAGAAGGGGGAAATACCAGTGAGCTTCTCAAAATGACAGCGTTTCGTCTTACAAGGCTGAAATGTTCTTGAAATCTAATTTGACCAAGACTCCATCGCGAGCGAAGTTGCGAACGAAGACTCCGGACCAATGGGCTCCAGAGCCAAGTTGCTTTGATCTCGGCAGGCTAGATGGCTGACCTGTTATGTATATATATATATATATATATATATATATATATATATATATATATATATATATATATATATATACATATTAGTGCCGTTTCCCAAGTTAGAGAGGTAGCACCATGAACACACGAAGAAAGGCCGCATTCACCCACATCCATTCTCCATATGCCATATGTAATGCACAGAAACCACGGCTCCCTATCCTCATCCGGGCCCCACAGACCTTTCTTTCGCTTACATCGGCCTCTTCTCTTTCCTCACATTCTACAGCGCTCCCAGAACCTTTGCCCCCTCTCCCACCCTATGGCTCTCTTCTGCTGCCAGGGTTCCATTCGCCACCTCCACTCCCACGTACTTGAAACGCTTTTCCGACAATTTTTCACCATTCAAATTCACACTGAACTAACCTCTCACTCAACCCTGTTAAATCCAATAACCTTAATTTTATTCACAGTTAAGCTCAACTTCATCCTTTGCACTCTTCCGAACTCGGTAATCAACTTCTGAGGTTTCTCACTCGAATCTACTAATAGTACTGTATCATCCACACACAACTGCTTCACTTCCCAAACTCTCTCGTACCCTGCAGTCTGCATACTCCCTCCAATTACTCCATTTAGAGTCTTGTTTTCTTCCTTCAGAACACTCTTTGATTTTCACATTACAAGACATGCTTGTGATTTCCCCCTTATGGACCATCTACAAGGATCTCATACGTCCCAACATGGAGTAGTGCTCCCATATCTGGGGTGGATACATTTCAGCGTCTCTTGCGCCTGAAATCAAAAGCCTTTCGCCTTATCAGTTTCCTTGTTGTCACCTCTCTATTGCCACCCCTGTCTGTTTTTGCCTTCTCTCTATTCTGTGGGTATCATTTTGGCCACTCTTCTCGTAAACTATCTGCTTCTGTCCTAGCTTGTGCGACCATGACTCTTACCGGCTGATGCTTTCCGTAATTCCTGTGTGGCGACTAACCTCACGAGGATCGACCTTTATGATGCCTTGTTCTTTCCTTATTCAGCGGCGCTTTAGAAGTCTTGTTCCTCTTTCGTTTTTATCCTGTTCCTACAACCCTTCCACTTTTTTTGAGTGTGGTTTAGATTCCTTTGGGGAGATCAGATTCATCCCTGCTGCAGAATGTTATTGATTTTTCAAATATTCTTTGACGTCTTGACCGAGACTGCCGCAACCAGGGGCTTCTGTTTAGTCCGTACCATGACGGCACCTTTATGATTCCTGCTGCATCTCTGAAACAGCTTGGATGTGTAGCTCTCTTCTTCCTTGTCCATCCCACGTCCTACAGCCTTTGTCTATAAACACCATCAAAACTCTCATACTCTTTTCGCCTCATTAGATGTGGTGTTTGATCAGGGCATGATTTGCCTGTTCCCTGTAGGTCACAATAAATAATGATAATCATGCTGGACTGAGCTCATGAAGGCAAAGTCAGGGACTATTTATGTATCCATGCAGCTTCCTCATACTCACCTGTCTTGTTATGCAAAAAATTACTCAACTACAACATTAGAACATGGAAGAAAATGGACGATGAAAATGTATTCATAAGTATCAGATGACGAAGTTGCTTTCTTTCGTCTTCACCACCATCTAAACATTGTCTTCCCTTCAACAGCGACTCGAGCCTCCTTTCATCTCCACCATCAGTTTCTGAAGCTAGACCCAACACTCTGGTGCCCATCCCTGGCTTCCATCACCTCCTTCCTCCCCTCTGCCGGAGCTGCATTACCCTTGCAGTAGCTCCTCTCGTTTTGTTGACAGTGAAGAACACCAGGACCCGACTTGGCTTTATGTATTACATACAGTGATGTCAGACCAGTAAATTCAGATATGGTTTTTACCCAGAGACGTGGTAAGTGCATTCTGCAGTCAGACTTTTTTTTTCTTTCATTATAACTACAGTACCAAACTTCGTCGAGGCAAAATGTAGCAGAAATGATGATCTTAACGCAGTTTCTGCTCAGTGGAAGCCTTTCACTACTTTGTCCTGAAGACATGTAATTCTCTCATCATCACAGCATGTTAGTCGTGTGTGTAGTGTTCGTATACGGTTATGAGAACATGGACTCTCCCTGTGAGGAAGTTGATGGCTGCCGGGACTCATGTACTGCCCTCTTGATTACCCCTCTCATAATTACGCTCATCCACCTGTCGTCAAGGCTTTAAATTCGATTTCAAAATTAAAAGTGATTATCAGATAATTACTTTATATTTAGGAGAAGGGGAGATTCTCGCGGCTGCTACATAATTTGTAGATTTTCTCATTATCTTTTATGTTAAGGAGACCAGTACACTGGCAGGGGGAGAGAGAGGTTGTCTCCATTATAACTTTCCTACATTAGACGTATGTAATGCACTACATGCGCATGTTTTCTTCCTGTCTTTATGTAAAGAGAGTCGATGCATTAGCAAGGAGACAGAGATGAGCTGTGTATAATTTGGTTTCTATATTTGTCGAGGGAATACAAAGGAATCTTACAGCAACATATCATTATGCCCTTTCGAGGTTGTTTGTGATAGTGAAAAACATCAGAAACTTGCAGAAGAATGTGGCAAAAGTAGGACGGAATACAAATGATTCAAAGAGAGTAATCTACAAATTGTCATTATGACAAATATTTGGCAAATACAAAGAAAGGTCACATTGTTTTAGTCACGAAAGTCGACTACTTAAAGAGGAATCTGCGTATTCCCGGGAATGCGGTTATAACCTGGACGCCAGCGGTCGCTCAGATGGGATAAGACTTAATCTAAAATTTCCAGCAAGTGTGGGTGTTATGCTTCCTCTGTGGCCTAAGATTACGCCCGTCAGCCTGGCCCAAATATTAAGTTCTTACTCCAAGGCTCCTTGTTTGCAAGCTCTTGTTCCCATGTTCTCGCTGTGTAACAGATGTAAGGTCTCTTAAACTGTATCATGAGCCTCACTCTACCCAGCATAACGTCTGAAAGAACTCTGACAATTTGATGCCTAACGACCATTCTGATCCATCGGCAACTTTTCAAAAGCAGCGTGAACGCTGGTGTTCAAAGTAAACATGGGCTACGGTGCGAATCATGGGGGCACTAAGTAGGCGAGTTTATACCCTTTATCCCTGACATTGCTGACACAGGCGGAAAATAGAGTTGGGTTGCGGGTGTTTAGTGATCTTCGGCTCATTTTGATATATATATATATATATATATATATATATATATATATATATATATATATATATATATATATATATATTATATTTTTCATTATACTTAGTCGCTGTCTCCCGCGTTCGCGAGGTAGCGCTAGGAAACAATACGAAAGAAATGGCCTAACCCACCCACATACACATGTATATACATATACGCCCACACTCGCACATATACATACCTATACATTTCAACGTAAACATACATACACAGAAATATACATATATACACGTGTACACATCCACACTTACTGCCTTCATCCATTCTCGTTGCCATCCCGCTACACATGAAAGTATATATATATATATATATATATATATATATATATATATACTTTTGATCTGCAGGCATTATTGTGATCACTACTCTAATAAGTTGTCCGCATGCGTCCCAGCCCCAGCCTGTCCTGCAGTTGATTTGTGGAGACCAGCAATACGAGCATTATATCAGTCGTGACACTTCCATCTTCCCTCACTACACAACTGTGGAATTCTCTTTCGTTCCAGGTATTTCCCCTCCTTCTGTGACCTTTACATCTCTGAGAATTTGGTCTGAAGTCGTGTAAGGAAATCAACTTAAACACCGCAGTATTCGTCTTGATACAATTACCCTATGTCTTGTTTTACATCGTTCTAATGGACGAAGTGATTTTTGCCCGTGCCGTGTTGGCTGATATATATATATATATATATATATATATATATATATATATATATATATATATATATATATATATATATATATATATTCATATGTATATATATATTCATATGTATATATATATATATATATATATATATATATATATATATATATATATATATATATATATATATATATATATGTTTGTGTGTGTACGTGCATTAAAACCTTCTTGAACAAGAAAAACCATGAATTATAACTTCATCACAACAACTGCATCATCTCCCCTGGATTGTCTATTTACTTTTACGAGCAGTAATGTCTGGCTTTATAGCTGTCATAAGGCAGCACGTCTTTACTCTGCGGTCGAGTACGCAGTTAATTTCTCGGATGAGAGTTATCTTTCTCTTAATCTTGTGGATTGTTAACGCTCCTCCGTGAGCCCTGATGATGTCGCTGTCGGTGCCACTGACTAGTTATGTTCTAATTGTGAACTTGGCAGATGGTTTAGTTACTTAAACATTTTGCTGTGTATCCGAGGATGAAATCTAGTTGTTGTATGTTTAAATTATATTTCGAAAAGGAAAACTGTTTGGAGCGATGCGGTAAGGAAAAAGGAGGAGCCTGGCTGGTTGGCCGGCTGGCTCCGTTGGTTATGAAGAATCGTGTGCGTGAAGTAAGGAAGGTGTGTGGAGAATAATTTAATCACTCTCGTTGAGATGAGTTCCTCATACTACAGGCCTGACCCACGACGCTACCTTTGTTGTTGTTTTATGAAGCAATAACTTAGGGTAACTTTAGGGAATTTCATTAACACACCTGAGTCAGGAAGGTACTTCTACCTGTGGCCCATGAATCTGCAAGTACCTTTACACTAGCACGATATCAGAAGTGGTAATACACACAGTGGTGCTCTGCAGGAACAGAGGAAATTTGACGTGTCACCTGTATTTGGAAAATCTTTTGGTAACAGAGATATTGAAAGGTGTACAGTAGGGATCTTTTGCACCCTTCTTGTCTAATAGTATCAAATATTCACGGAAATAGTTAATGAGTCCAACCTCATCCCCTCTATACCTTTAATGATATCAAAAGTCTTCTTGTTTTACTTTTAAGTTACTGGTTAGGTTAGGTTCTGCATCTGATCTGTCATCAAAGCTTGCAAAGGCTACATTTTTTTTTCATCATGAGTTTTCCAAACAAGAGCCAATTCTTAATGAGTTCACCGAACGTTTTGCACTACATCCCTGCCCTAGCAGGTGAGACACGTATCTTTGTTTCCGCGGACAGTTGTAGTTAACTGCCACAATACGTGCACCTCACACACCAGGGTTGCGACCTCTCCAGCACCCCACAAATGCAGTTCTGATGGCCGATCATCAACATGTGATCCCCGCAGCTCTTCCACTGCTTGCTTTATAGAAAAAAGAAATCCGTTGTGTGTGTGATCTCATGAATGATGACTCCCAGATGCTACCCCCATAACTCAATTATGACCACAGTGTAGTAGCTAATGAACCAACTCTGAGTGTGGCCTCACTAGCAATCTCGCTAGGCATAACACTCGTGACTGCATTCCAGTTATGATGTTACCTTCGCATGTGTGATGATCCTTAAGATGTCTTCCTTACGCATAACCCTCCTCATGTTCCCCAAACATAACCCCAGCGTGTCCTTCTTCATGTGTTTATCGTCCACCCGATTGTGACCCATTACTATGGTCGTAATGGGATCCCTTGTGACTGCTTTGACGGCTTTCCAACCGTAGAATCTCTCTTTTGACACAACGTCTTTCTAATACGAGATAATACGAGAATCCCACAGGTATCAGTGTAAAGCTTCCCTAATGAGAAAAGAAAATATTAAGCTTTTACATTCGTTGACTGGGATCACTTTTTCGTCAGAATATATTTCTCTAGTTTTGTTGATCCTTTAAATATCGCGGAAAAAACTTTGATCTCGAATGACGATTGCGGATGAAGATCTAGAAAGATGGACAGTATTTCAGGCTAGCTGCACGGGTGAGTCAGTAATGGGTAGGATCAACTGAAATTATTTTCGCATTTGTATTCTTTGGAAATATAGTGTGCCCTGGCCACCATGATCACTTCTGTCACGGGTGTCTACGTCGAAAACCAGGAAATTATTCGTTCTTAATTCCTTACTTACGATTAGTTCTATTTGCACAAACGTCGACTGCTAGAACGTAGTCCAGGCAGTTTACAAGCATACATATCAATACATGGTAAATAGATCTGTTTCATTCCCTCGTCAAAGTGAGGACACACTGCATGACGTCTCTCGTCTGAGCAACGTAAAGCAAGTCGACCAGCACGCTAGACAACACATACAACTTCACAGTAGGTGACGGAAGATAGGTCACCACCAGAGCAACTCATGGCAGGCCCCCTACGTGTGTAGTAATCCTCTCTCCTTCTGTAACCAGTAGATTGCTACACTCAGACTCGGGCAACCCGCTGAATCGTCGATATTACCTGCTGGGTTCGAGATGTATGCCACTGTTTCCCAGCGGGGGAGCGTCTAGACTAGATGATGGCCTAACATCATTCCAGTACACACACACACACACACACACGTATACACACAGTCCTCATGTGCAACACACAATGTCTCATCGGACACACAGTTCCCCCAAGTGAACATACTGTCTCTCAGGATACTACAGTATTCTTAAGTAAATTCAGGAGTTTAAGTACTCACGGTCCCTTTATGTACACAGTGTCTTCTAATATAGATTCTTGCGATATAAAAGTGTCTGCACACACACACACACACACACACACACACACACACAGCATGTCTTGACTTGCAGAGTTTCTCCGAGTATATAAACTTCCGCCATGAATATACTGGCCTCTTATACATACAGTATATCCTTGTATATAATGGCGTCTGTTTCAAAAACTCTCAATTCGTGAGCAAAGTATCTGACGCAAACGACCTCCCATATCACAGTGTCAGTTTCGGCACAGAGCTACTCTTTCGTGGTACACAGAATCTTGTCATACGTTCACCGCTTCATTGTAGACATGGTTCCCTCGCATCCAGACAGTGTGTCTAGTTACAGACAAGTTCTTTCCTTAAACGCAATGTTTCCTGATATATACACTATCTCGTAGAACACATAATGTCGTCTGGGGTATTGAATACATCCTGGAACAAGATATTTCATAGAACACATGCATTTTCTCCCAGAATGCACTATTTTCCATGAGATATATACCTGCAAGCAAATTTAGTACCTTCCAACGCGCACAGTGCCCCTGGGAATTCATAAATGCCATATGTATTTATTGATATATATATATATATATATATATATATATATATATATATATATATATATATATATATATATATATATATATATGGGGCCTTTGTTGTCTTTTCCTAGCGCTACCTCGCACACATGAGGGGGGAGGGGGATGGTATTCCATGTGTGGCGAGGTGGCGATGGGAATGAATAAAGGCAGACAATGTGAATTGTGTGCATGGGCATATATGTATGTGTCTGTGTGTGTATATATATGTGTACATTGAGATGTATAGGTATGTATATTTGCGTGTGTGGACGTGTATGTATATACATGTGTATGGGGATGGGTTGGGCCATTTCTTTCGTCTGTTTCCTTGCGCTACCTCGCAAACGCGGGAGACAGCGACAAAGCAAAATAAATAAATATAAATGAATATATATATATATATATATATATATATATATATATATATATATATATATATATATATATATATATATATATATTGAGATGTATAGGTATGTATATTTGCATGTGTGGACGTGTATGTATATACATGTGTATGTGAGTGGGTTGGGCAATTGTTTCGTCTGTTTCCTTGCGCTACCTCGCTAACGCGGGAGACAGCGACAAAGTAAGATGAAAAATAAAAAAAGAATATATATATATATATATATATATATATATATATATATATATATATATATATATATATATATATATATATATATATATATATATAAAGGAATCCATCATTCTCTGCTGCTGGAAAAAACGCAGCCTTGTGCCGCAAAGCCTCTGGGAAGAGATCTTGGGTAACACCAGGACATTTTCTTAGAAGTTCTGCGGTAATTATGAACAGATAAGGAAATATATACCGTGTGTGTGTATGTGTGTGCGTGTGTGTGTGTGTGTGTGTGTGTGTGTGTGTGTGTGTGTGTGTGCCAGAATTTCAGTAATGTAGGGGCTGATTTTTTGGTCAGACGCTGCAGGAGAGGGTCAAGGTGAGAACGCCTTTGAGCCGGTAAGTGTGGAGTGGAAGAGAAGAGGATGTGGCGTGAGATTCGCCGGGCAGAAGGGAGGTGAGCCAGGGTGTCGTCGGTATAGAAGGAAGAGTCTGAGTGGTGGAGAGAGAGAGAGAGAGAGAGAGAGAGAGAGAGAGAGAGAGAGAGAGAGAGAGAGAGAGAGTGCAAGAGGCCACTCGAAGATATGAGAATCTGTGAAAACAGTTCAGCCAGCGTGATATCTTTTTTCACAATGCAATTTCGTAAGACGTATTTTTGTTTCGTACCTTCATATGTTCTATGATCCTTCCTCACATCCTTGTATAATATGCCTGAAAGACCTTGATTATGACGGTCATACCGGTGGTTGGGTAATCCGCTGTTCCCACACATTTCCAGCCACCTGCTCTCTGGATGCCTTAGATTACGGAGTGACTGTCATTACAGAGCCAGCGTACCCAAGATCATAGAGGGTAATCTTCCTTCTGCTACAAGTTAGCTGGTGAGGGATCAAGGAGAAGTATTTGTCAGAGTTCCGGATCAAAGAGGAAATGCTTGCCACAGCTCAAGCGGTATTAGTACGAGGAGGTGCTCTGAGTTTGCTCTCCTAGAACGTTAATATTATCAAAGGAATGAACACCACTGCTCTCCATGAGTACGAATATAAAATGGAAGAAAAAGATAACATGATATGATAAAAGGTACTCATATCAGAATAGAGTAGCAGAATGTAGGTGAATGAGTGGAAGTCAGTTCTGTTAAAGTTACTCTTGGGCTCTTCATATTAAAGCTTCTGGTCTTAAAGTCCTTGCAGATACGTTTTGGGATTATAAGCAGCCTGTCGGTAACACTAGGGATAGTCATGTCAGTGGAGCATTAGTGGGACAAATAATCTATCACATACCACAGCATACCACTGAAGTCCGGCCAAGGTGGAAAGCAAACTCAACATTCTCCTCAGGAGTTAACTGGAACCATGCCATAGACACATCAACAACAT
The DNA here is from genome assembly GCF_036320965.1 of Panulirus ornatus. Taxonomy (NCBI): domain Eukaryota; kingdom Metazoa; phylum Arthropoda; class Malacostraca; order Decapoda; family Palinuridae; genus Panulirus; species Panulirus ornatus. Next base: position 38,993,931 of record NC_092224.1, read on the forward strand.
AACGACTCGTCGTTCATCTCTACTAAAGCCTAAACTCATAAACAAACAGAACTTTGTAATTGAAAGTCCATTTCCAAGGGAGGCAGGGACGTAGAGAGACGTCTGTACCCAGAGTATCCAGAGTCTGTCTTCACTGGAGTCCCAGTTGTAAACACAAGAATGAATTCAAACTGACTAGCCCGCCTCCATAACCCGAGGACGATCACATGCCCTAACAACTATAAACAAACAAACAAACAACGACCTCCTCTCTTGAGGCCCCCCCCCCCTTCTTCCATCCCCTACTCGTGCATAAACCAAGAACAATCTCGGAGAGGAGAGCAAAATTGCCATCGACCGTGAACGAGCCAAGAACGAACGATCTCATGCGTGGGCGCCTTCTTCCCTCTGGGACCAGGACCAACCCAGCAGCAAGGGATAACTTAACAAAGCGGAGTGTCTGCAGGCCACCTGCTCCATCCCTTGGGCCAGGCCATGGGATAACTTCCGCCTCTGAGATTGGAAATGTTGTGAGGATATGCTGAGCTGCTCATTAAGGATGGGTCGAGGAGCAGAAGGCTGAGGCAATACTTTTGGATGCGGTTTTAAGGAGGGGACGTGGAGGAACCTAACAGAAAAAAAGGATGGCAAAGCAAGCAAGGGAATACTCAGGGAGAAGCCCCGACTACAAGGGATTTTCTGTTTCATCAAGGGCGCAAATCTGGTATTTAGATACTGATGGCTTGCTGTGCAAAGTCAAAATTCTTGGGTTTTAGGTTGGCACGAACGGTATATTGAGGAGTATATAATCAGACTGTAACACGCAATACATTGCTCATCACGTTCCTCCTAATGACTGATTAGAAACTCTGATATCATATACTAAGGAGACTTGTGTGTTTGTGATTATTAGCTGCACGTTGAGAGAGGCAGTGCTTCACGGGCAGGTTGCCAGTCTAGACAGATAAGAGTAGCTTTTCTTTTTATTCATGATCGTTGGAAATGATGGGAGAAGTGGGATACTACTACATTTAGTAGTGTCACGTCCAACCAGGTACAACCTCAGGATGAAGGCAAAGTTTAGTAGCCAGGGACCACACCAACGAGGAACCAGTAGTGTTACAGAAACATGACATATTGAGCCGGGAGATACCTCGAGTCTTGACCTTTGTCAAAACAAGAACAAAACGCGTCAGAAAAGAAGCAGCTTACGGTGAAAAAAAAGGAAAAACATTTGTAAAGTTAGGATTCACCTCCAGCAAGACTTCATTAACCATGTAACGTCAGGTCAGTAACCATGTAACGTCAGGTCAGTAACCATGTAAAACCTCAGGTCACATGAGGGTATCAATGTGCACCTCAGGTTAGTGAACACATCAGAATCACAGGTATCCATTCGTCCACACATTACCTCTGCGATGTGCTCTCCTCTCCCTCACTTTCAAACATAGCAACACCTTTAACAACAGCAACGCCTTCCTCACACGACAATCAGCGGCCTCAACTACTCTTCCCCCAAGACAAAGAGCATCATCACTTCCCTCTCTCTCTCCAACACCTCGAGTAACATTGCCTCAATCAAAACCTACTGTATTTACCTGCCTCATCATCCACTGTAGCCAGCAGCATCACTGTTAGTTAGGTTTTGGGGCTGTTTAGAATCGCAAAGCTTCATCTCAATATTCATTTACCACTTACTAATTTCATTGTCCATTCATTTATTCATTAATTCCTCTCACTCGCAGCCGTATCCCGACAATTTTCGTGTCTTCCTCTCCCTGACCCGTCCATCCTCTCCGGCCGTGTCCACTGTGTTCTCACTGGGGTCGAGGGAGCAGGCCACCTCCCTCGCCCCCACTTTGCATCACTCAGTTAATGGAAAACCAACAGCTCGTAATCATCGTTCGAAACAATCGCCGAATATTTAACCTACAATAAGTGTGCCCCTGTTACCTCATGATCTCCATACACTCGCAGACACTGCAGGGTTACGGTTGATAATGAATAGATGTTAATAATGAATAAAGGAAGTTTACTCCATTATATAAAAATATTGCTAAAAAAAACTCGTTCTCATCACCAATAATCTTCTTAATGGACATTACATGAACTTTTTTGTACTAATTTTACGTTAAGTTGGTCCCAACAATCATATTTTTTTCCGTAAACTAATCCCCATCTACCTGAACATTTTTTTGAGACCGATTAATGCGGTCCACAGTGGCCGCTGCAGCTACCGTCTCGCTTTTCCGGTTACCTGAAGCTCTGGGATTGGACGACATGCTGGCGAGGAGGTGCTTGTTGGGTGGGAGAAATACGTATGACTGAGGGGGTTGTGTAGGTGAGAAACTGGTGTGTGTGTGTGTGTGTGTGTGGATATGTTCTACATGAGTAAGGGTCTCAGGATCCGCGTTTATGAGGTGTGGATCAGCAGGTTATATGTTGCTAATGATCACGTGTGTAGCTTGCATCAATCAGGAAGACGCACGCTGTGAGCAATGGAGGATCACCTGCTTCATGAGCTCGTTAGACCCACTGGACATCAGGTGCATCAGACGTTCATTACGTACTGCCATCTGAACTGAGATTTACCATCCTTCCTTACATATCATGTACGACCTCGCTGGTAGTTTACTCATCTTGAGAAGCATAATAGTTAATTTATCGTCATGAACTCTCACAAAGGGACGATTTTGCCTGTAAGGATGGACCCATAACTTCCAAGATTAGACATATATCTTCACACTTATAGTAATCATCCTTCATTCTCAGATGCAGTGGGTAGCGTCGTTCTCCCACACACCTAGTCATTGGGTGTTTGTACATCCAGGGAGTACTTGGAAGTGATGACGGCAGGGGAAGGGTAATGACATGGAGAGGGAAAGACGTCGGGGTTCCCCTGGCTGGATATGACTGGAAAAAGGGGCGTATCGTTCAGGGCCGGGTAATGAGGTGGAGAGGGCAGGGATGAGGACGTTCAGGAGAAGGTAATGAGCTGGAGAGGGCTAAGGTGGGGCGCTCTGGAGCAGGTAATGGAGTAGGGCACTCGTGGCGTTGTGAAGCCGAAGGTCAGATTCACCACGCCGCCGCCGTCATGACACGAAGCGTAAAATAGCCTAAGGAAAAATGAGACACTTCAGTGCCGTTTGCTGAAGAAACACTTCGATGTAAGTTATTGCAGGGAAACTCCTGTGTAAGTATCGAACGGGTATTCCAACCCATATCTACTTCTTGAATAGTATAATCATCACCAGTCACGTTACACAGACCTCCGATGAAAAACCTAGAAAGAGAAAACTGTAGAATGATACAAGTAATTACCTGAATAATCTGAAAGATACTTAGATCGTTTTCATAGTGGCTCTCTATTTAGATAAGTATTGCGTTATAAGAGAACTTGAGCCCCTGTTGTGTTTGTGCTTCCATTTTCTCAATCTGAATTCAAAAGAGAAAACCTTTACATGTTTGACAAAAAAGGCCCTGGTCCTCTTCCCTAGGAGGTACAAATTAACGTTCTAAGAAAGTATTTTGTGTAATTTGTATAAGTCACCTCTGTAGAATAAGTTGCAGGAAGAACGCCACAGTAAAGTTGCTTAGGGGACATTTCAATGCGTTAGCTAGAGTGACTTTGCAGCATATGTTGCTGAAGATGCACTCAAGTGTACATTGCAGGAGGAACGTTCAAATTTACGGTGCCAGAGGGGCACTGTAGCGTAACTTGCTGGAGGAAAATGCCAGATGAAGCTGCCTGAAGTACACTAGCGTAGCCACCGAGTGGACAATTCCACGAAAGTTACAAAAGTGACATTCTGGTGCGATTCATTGATGGGACATTCCATTGTGATTTACTACATGAACCTCCGTGGTGTACCGGTTACCGTTGTTGACCGTAACTCATTCAATGGGCTGCCCAGGGGTCCAGGTGGCACCACTTCCAATCCTGGTTGCCGCTGTTGGTCCATAGTCAGTACAGCTTTTCATCTTCCTCAATATATATTGACGAATTGATCTTGATTTAGGCATTCAGTTGCTCACGCTGGAAGCTGGTGGAAGGGTATTTCATAACAGGTGCAGGAGGAGCATTCCACTACAACTGCAGGGACTTGACATTAGTCTTTGGTTTCCTGGGATACACAAGTGAGAACTGAGGAGCACACTAATGCAGGTAGCCTGTGACAGAGTCATGTACGCTACGGTGGGTGGGCAAGGTAGCGTTAGGTGTCGCCGGACACCTCGTCCTAAGTCGACAGGGGAGGCTGCAGTGCACGGAAACTTTACGGTGGACGACAGTATTGTTGGGCTCGCCAACGACAGTGGTAAAATTTGAGTAAGTAGTTTTCTACTAGAAATGAGGATATAAGGTGAGGATAGTGCCTTATAAATCCAAGAATTTTGTTCACCTATCTAACTTCTGTGCACTGCTTACTTGGCTTTGGTTCACCAGATATCTTTATACCCAAGTCTTTCCTCATTTACCTTTAGCAGTTCAACAGAATTCGTATAGTGGCTTGTCTTTTCATGTTTCCTGCCGACGTGTAAAGTTTAGCACTTCCCAGACACTGAAATTCATTTGCCACCTTTGAACCCGGTGCATCAGTTTGTCTGTGTCTGTCTGAAGCTGCAGACGTCCATTTACTGTCGTAGATAAATTTTACAACTTAGTATTATCTGCGAATTTCGATATCTTATGATTGACCCTATTATCAATGTCATTATTAATGTACACCACTTGTTATGTTTAACCATTTGGAAGCTTGATCACTAATCACGACTGTATGTTTACGGCAAGTTGATCAATTTCTTGATCACGAAGTATAACTCCATGTATACCATATGACTTAAAGTTAGCAACCTTTGATATGGAATTTTATCGAATGTTTTTTGAAATTCTAAATAGGTGATATATAGTGCCTTGCTTTGATCATACAGGTTCATCAGGGTAGGAGGAACTCTTATCAACAGTTACGTAACACATGGTCTCCCTTTAACGTGGCTACTGCAGTATTGAGGCAGCGCGTTCAAGGGTTAACGTGGAAACCTATTGGCGAGGAAATCCTCGACCATCACGTACTCCTTTATGTCTGCTACGTGCGTACCTCCCGCTCGTAATGCTACCACATGCATGTGCAGTCCGAGAGCACAGTGTAAACAATCAAGATAATGCATGTTTTCTTTGTGCAGTTCATGTATATAAGGCCTTGTGGATCTTGCTTACTTTCCTTGCTTATCTTTATTGATTTATGCTGTATCATCTCCTTGTTTATAGCTGCGAGAATAAAGTGTCATCATCTACATGAGAAAGACGAGATCTTTCCATCAGTGAATAGTGTAAAATTGCAAATTGCTCATAATTGGAAGGTCTATCTATAATTTTCCTTCGACACTATCAAATTCATTGAATAGAGGCATAAATAATGTCAAGGCTGGTAACAATAAGTATTCTTACATCAGCTACAAAAATGTTATATATTCTATGTGAGAAGCAAATAAGGAATAGCCCCATTTTCTAAGGATTTATTGTTGAATGCCTTCGAAGGTGAGGTGAACCTATATTCTTTTCAGTCTGTGGGTATTCATTCAGTCGAGATTATACAGGTCTTAACTAACAACACATCATGGAAGGACATAAGGAAGGAGACTTTGTCAAAAGATTGACTCTAACACAGTCTTACATTATCATTCATAATTCAGTCATTGAATCGTGAATAATGACAATGCATATGAGTCTTCCCCTCTCGACGCTTACAACCTCAGAGATTTGCAAGTCAAAAGTCCAGGAGATGTTGGAAAGTATGCTAACAATTAGAATAACTCAAGGGATTCGAGATATTAGTGTCACATCATTGACACCATGGATTATATTCGCATAGAAATTGATGGTACATTGTCACGTGTATTTATTTATCAATCTCCACGTATCATTACTCACCCGCAAGATTTCAAATCCTCCAATGTATCAAACAGAGTATCCCAAACTTTTTACATTGTGGCCCAGCTTAAAACTTTAATGGACTCGCATAAGAACAACGATTACTTTACGAGAACTGAAACTGGAAATCGCTTTCAACTTGTCCTTGATGATTTATCTCTCCACGAAATCTGGCACATTGTTGTGGGCTAATCCCGAAGATTTATATTCCCATTTAGAGAAGTTTCCCCTCAACCGATACATAAAGCTGGAGTTGACCCCAACGCGCCTGGACTTCTCACGCTTTTTGAAAGATATCTTGAAGGAGGTCGGAGGTAGGGAAATTCTTAGACCATGTGACGGGAGAGAGCTATATTCATTTTACATCTTTAATGTTGAAAAAGAAATCCGCTGTTAAGTTTCGAGTGTATATTTATTCGTATCAAGATAACCTAATAAACTTTGGCGTTTAAAAGTCTTCAAAAAACTTTCCAAGAACTCAACATTTATTGAAAAACGAGTTAGGAAACGTATGAGCGGTTTCATCTGTTTAATTGTCGTCGTCCTATTACTCAGTGACAAGTTTCGGCCAAATGATTGCGCTCACTGACGCTCAAATTGTTGTATTAACTTTGAGTTTGTATGAACAAAATACATTTTATATCATATACAGATTTTTTTCTTCAGCCACTTTGATATTCTTTCATAATCAGAATCTCTCTATGATAACTGTTCCAATTAGCTGTCCATGACTTGGGCTAGACGAACTAAACATCGTGATGTGTTCCTTGTTATGAATTCATCGTTAATTCTATATTTTGAGTCACCAGTTTGGAATCTTGTCAGTAAAGTGAGGAAAACACGTGTAGAATCAACCCTGATATTGTTCAGGATAACCACTGCCTTCATCTTGCTCGCTTTTATCAAACTATAATCTTGAGATGGTTTGACGCTTGTCAGCATTAGATTGTCTTCATCTCATCAACTTCCAAAGTACTTGACGTATCTCGTGTTAATACCTGTGTGGCCACATATCTTACCCAACTTAAGTGTGATCTGTCGAGTTGGATTTTAGGTACATGTGATGATATATATCAAAGATCATAACTGCATCCCATCTAACATCAATTCTGAAGCCATCTTGGATCTACTTTCTCAGATTTGAGAAAAACTAGCAATGGGCTACGTTCATGATGAGTGTGTATGTTTTCTTGGAATTATTCACACCTGAAGAAGGTCTTACTCTGATGTTGCTCACGTTCCTCCAGTATAGTGGTTCTGATCTCCCTTCATCCATAAGGCCCGCCACTTCCTTTCACGTGGGTCTCCATTTTCTAGTTTTGACTCCCCCCTCCCCTCCATTTTTTTTCTCGTGAGAGTTCCCCACTTCCATTTTCCATTAAGATCCATCCCATCACACTAAAGCTGTTCCGCCATCCGTGATTTTCAGGTTCCTATCTCTCCTTCCCTCAAAGGGTCCCCATTCTTTCTTGCTTACAAACCTCTGTCATGTTTCTTCTCTCTCCTCGTCCAGAGTGACAGACTCCCCTCGCCTTTTTTCTCTATTTCACTTCGTTTTCTCTTACCCTTCTTGTTTATTCCCTTTACTTGGGATTGATCTTTATGGCTTTTCTCAAGCTCCCCTACCCTTACGATAACAGTAGAGGGGTGATAAATAGATGAGGCTTCCATGAGATGATAACTGTTGTTGTAGCAACAGTAGTAGTAGCCCTTCATGACATATATCTCACATGAATAAATGAATGCTTAGATTGATGATGAACTGTGATCGTAATGGATTTTTTAAGATGGTTTCCATGAGGTTGTTGCTGTCCAGATTTGCATCGCTGGTGAGTTACCGGGTGAACCTGATATCTACCTGGGACTGGGGCTTCCAACCGTCTGACCGGCGCGTCGTGCAGTGTCCGGCACACAAAAGCTTCATGTCAGGCGACGGTCTGCACGCTCGTCCACGCGAGGCCCACGTCCGTTCCGCCCACTCTAGCGAATAGTACGACACACACTTGCGAGGTGCACTATGGTGTCGGGGAAGCCGCACGAAAAATAGGATTATGTTGTGATTATATATATATATATATATATATATATATATATATATATATATATATATATATATATATATATATATATATGTATTTATTTATTAACACCAAGATATTCAAATCTTGTATCAGCTGATGTAGCTCTTCATAATTCGCAACATGTCGAACGTGTGTAGTAAAAGCAAAAGGGACGCAGCTCACGATGACTCGGGACATACTGCACTTATCCATTGATGCCAGGAGAGAGACGGCGGCTGATGATCCGGAAGAGTTTTGCACTTGTGCGTTGAAATGGAAAGGGACGCAGCGCTCGATAACCTGGAGCAATTTTTCCCCCACCTCCGCGTTGAAAGCAAGTGTGACACCGTGCGAGTTGTAGAGGGACCGCGTCACGACGTGGTCGAATGAGTTATTTCGCGTGTGACGTGACACTAGGTATGTAATAGATGGAGAGAAGTTCTGTTGTCACAGTTGATGACAAAGATGCATGTTCCGCTCTACAACAGACTAAATTCTGATGGCTGCTACATTCTCTCTCTCTCTCTCTCTCTCTCTCTCTCATTATAGTGCACGATCATTACTGTGGTTGGGGTGATAGTGCCGGGTCATTGCTGTGGTTGTGATGATGTCAGGTCATTACTGTGGTTATAATGATGGTGTTGGTCGTTATCAATCATGTGGTACTGGTTTAGTACACTTACTCTATGTTTGACAAGACTGATGAATTCCTGCTCTGCTTGTGGTGAAGGTGTTGGGTCAATATGTTTAATGATAATACTTTGCTGTATCTATGCATGTGATGACATCGGGGTCACTATCTTCCATGTGATGACAACTTCAAGGTCATTGTCGTGTATGTGATGACATCACTGGGCCATTATCATGCGCAGAATGGCAACTTGATGTCATTACTGTGCATATGAGGACAACGTCAGTACATTATCATGAAGACGATGTTGGGTCATTACCAGTTATGACAATATCAAGCTGGTTATCGTGCAGGCTATGGTAACTTAGGGTTATTATTCTCTTGCTTATCATGACCACATCGAGTCATCAACATGCGTAACCATGGTTGTAGATTGCTCAAATACTCAGACTTAATAAGGTGATGTCCTTCCTCTGCGAGACGGAACTAATCATGATGATATGATCTGTTATAAGAAAGATAATATGTAATTCATGTGTCGTGTAGCATTTACAACAATCTATTATCTTGACGGTAGAACTGTTAGTCTCTTGAATTAGAATTTCTCCTCCAATCATCTAATGATATGGCATTTAGATTTAGCTTACAGCCGTAATTCATAATAGAACAAGGAGGTATTTCAAACAAGAGCATACAGCAGAAGATAATGGTTGCAGGTCTAATGACTTTCCTCATAGTTCACTGGCCGTTAAACCCAACAAACTAACCAGCCAAACATTTGAGCCAGATTCTTAATGCTACGTAATGTTATAACTAGATAACCTTCAACAAATCCAATAGCATCAGACTCTTAGTAGAGTTATCTCGAATCCTCGCTCAGTTGATCGCTTCTGTTATTCCAAAAACTTCTTGAAACTCCAACCTTCGTCTTGGGTGAACTTCATGATAGATCAGGTTGGCCATCTAACATTCAGCGCTCCCAGGTGACACGTACCTCGTGAAACATACACGTCTCGTTTTCTGAAATAACACCAGTGCAATTTTACGTTATATTTTCTCTGACTCTTTAACAGTGCAGATAATTACTGTGTTGTTGCAGCCCGCGATCGGTTGTTCCATGAATCAAGGAACGAAGCAGGAGGAGCTTAGTGGGTTGTGTTTGCCTCAGAGGTGAGGAAGGGTCGACACAAAGCTAGATTAAATGCATACGACCCCGAAGACATGGAATGAAAGTCAGAGTTATTAGAAAAATAATGGAACCGTCACACATACACATACAACCTTCCTGGAGAAGAGTGACTCCAGGTAAGAGATGTGAGATATAGATCAAAGAGGTTTGCAAAGCGAAGGTAAAGAAATTAGAAGAAGCGAATACATCTCTCTCAGGAACCAGATATATCACCGCAGACAAAAGCAAAATATCACAACGAGGAGAAGGGGAAAAGATGAATCCTTGGCAATGATACCTTGACACGTGACACTCTTCGTAACATCATTTTTCCAGTAGGGTGACGATGCTGTCGGCTCAGGTGACACTCAATGATTAATAACTGCATGCACTATGCAGCTGCTTCACATGAATGATGGTTGAGCTAACATGCAGAATTGCACTGCATGTTGCAAGTGGGAGCCGTGCATGACAACCCTGGTGTTAAGAAATAATCCAAAACAATCTTCCTTTGTTAATCCAAGACTCGGTTACCGGGAGATGATATACGATATTAAAAACATTGTTGTTTAATGACTAAATATGAAACATTTAAGTGCCAGAGTTTTGTTGATATATGTTGCAAATTTATCACTCGTATGAATTTTGGTATGATAACCATTTAGCTTTTGCTAGCCATTGAATACATACAGTGATACAGTCATACATACAGACTTGTTGGTAAAATTTTGAAGCCCATGGCTTTTCATTGTTCAAGAGATGGGGCCCTCGAATGAAAAAAACCCTCTCCATACGCTACAGATGAGTAATGATTACAAATCCTATCCATACATATACAGACAGACAGGAAGACAGAGCTACTTCTGGGAGTGTGTCACTAGGATCAGATTATCCATTATTGTCTTGTATTGACGTCTAGTCAAACAGTATATGTATTAGGCAACTATCAACATGCATCTGTATGCAGAATATCGTTCATATCACACAATTAGGGTTTTTCATTATCAGAGGATACAATCACTCTCCGTTTTCTGTACTTGTGATCCGGTGCCACCAATCCTTTTTCCCCTCGCATCAGATGTAGAACTGTTTACCCTAGGTTCTACTTGTCACTGGGCCGGGCTTGGCTTCCCTACAGTTTTCTGCATTCTAGTTTCTAGCTATGGCATTAGAAAACAGTGTCCTACATGACATCTAAATGAAATTCGAAAACTTGCAGAAAATCAGTTTCACATAAGATACGAGTTGCCTGCTGAGTTGTTAGTGATTATTGTAAGAATAACAATGACTCACAAACCCTCACTGGTCCAGCAGGTAACTGTGGTGTCCTTAACGTCGTGAGGCCTGTTGTTAGCTCCACCTTCGTCAGCTTCGTCACAAACTTGTCAGTTACCTCATCACTGTCAGCTTCATCAGTGTCAGCTTTGTCTACGTCAACCTAATGAGTGTCTACTTTATTAGTGGAAATTGCATCAGTTTCGTTTTCACCGTTGTCCATTCCGGATGAGTTAGCTTGACAGCCTCGTTAGTGTCTTTCTCATCAATATCAGTCTCATTACAGTCAGACTCCTCACTACTTGCCTCATCAGTGTAAAGTACCAGCTCATAAGCGGACCAATTTAGGCTGTCTGTGAGGGTCATCTCCCCAGATATAGACACCCCTGGTTATACTCTCGCTCCACATGTCTGCTGGTCTGGCCTGCGAATAGCTGTAGCGCCTTCCTTCTCCCAGACGAAGTTAGTATCCATCTGTCTACCTGGCAGTGAGGGGATGGACGACTTTGTGGGCTGTGCACCATCTGCCAACAGCAGGGATGAAACCAAGAACACTGGATTAAGTGTCGGCCAACCTAACCACTACGCTACCGAGGCGCCTTTCATAACTACGATGTGCGTTACAGTTCATACGTGGAGTGATATCATCATATAAGATTAAAACACATATGGAACATTTCAGATTTCCTCTTTGAAAATCAAAGATTAGCCTAAAACACCTGAAAAGAAAATAATTACACTTCATGGCAATGATATAGTTATGATTTTCTTTAGAATTGAGATAATATTTTCCGTTTGTATATGGGAAACAAAATGATAAACACTATTTTGGATGATACGTGATGCAAAGATATGCAGTCGCAAACAAAAGGGTGAGGACATGCCTGTAGCCGCCGTGGTGCCCACGAAGTTGACAATATATACAGCGGTTTCAAACTCGGCGCCTCCAGACAGCTCCAACCTGACGATTTTCTGGACTTTTGCCCGTAACTGCATCAGTCACAAACGTCGTTTTGTTCGAATTTTTAACGCAATTCAGTGTTTTTCGAGCAGTTATATTTGTATGCTATATTGAGAAGTCTCGGGAGCATCCATTGGAAATATTTAATTACAAGTTACTGACACACTAACAGACATTTGACCTTTAAAACGTAATTACGCTGCTTCATGATACACGGCAAGCCGGGGGATTCTGTCGACATGATTTCACAAACACTGCAATATTGTAAGTAGCCAAATTGGTCCTTTGCAACAAGCACCATCTAATAATATCTCGATGACCTCCTCCTTCCTATATCCGATGTAAACATAACGCTCCCTGTTGCCGACAACTACAGAATGAAAGTGAAGCGAATCACTTGAATCATGTAGTCAGGTAAATACATAACATCAGGACTGTGTGTTCCCTTAACGATGATACTCTGCGCCCCAGAACCGTATTTATCAGGCTATACCAAGGGATGTCGTGAGCAGATCAAACTATACAATGTTCCACTAAGACGTTGTTGTGTGGACGAAAGAAAAAACACCTCGCATACCATGATTGAAGGTTTGTGGGTACTCGTTTGATATTTCGCTGCATCACTTCCGTCTCCAAGGCAGGGCAGACCATGCAAAGTCTTGCTTGCTAAAACTTCCAAAATCTAGGATGTTTTGGCGAGGCGTTTCAAACCCATACCTTACCGGGCGTTCAGTTGTATACATTTGTATTTTCACAAACGATTGCTTTCCAGTGTATAATTGGGTGTCCCCTGCACAGTGGTGTCCAGTCAGTCTTTTGTAAATGATTTCCTGTCACTTGCACACTTTACATCTATATTCTGTGAAAAAATAATTTCCTCACTCATTAAAATGCTCAATTTGGAATTCTATACGTTTTCTGACGGTGTTGAATTTATTAGTTATATGTATGACAACGGGTAGTGTGTGTGTGTGTGTATGTATATATATATATATATATATATATATATATATATATATATATATATTTTTTTTTTTTTTTCTTTCTTTTCTTTTAAACTATTCGCCATTTCCCGCATTAGCGAGGTACCGTTAAGAACAGATGACTGGGCCTTTGAGGGACTACCCTTACCTGGCCCAATTCTCTGTTCCTTCTTTTGGAAAATTAAAAAAAAAACGAGAAGGGAGGATTTCCAGCCCCCCGCTCCCTCCCCTTTTAGTCGCCTTCTACGACAACGCAGGGAATACGTGGGAAGTATTCTTGCTCCCCTATCCCCAGGGATAATATATATATATATATATATATATATATACTTTTTTGTATCATTAATATACTTAATCGCTGTTTCCCACGTCATCGAGGTAGCGCCAGGAAACAGACGAAGAAGGCCCATCCACTCGTATACACATACATATAAACGCACATATACATACATACACATATCAGCATAAACACATATACATACATACATACATATACAGATGTAGTTAAATGATAAAAGTGCGTTTGATGACTGTCGCTGAACTTCAGGAGAATTAGTTTGAGCACCATAACGCACGCTTCCTGCGCGTCTTCCTCCACTACTGACATACGCATGCGTAGGTTGACTTTAATCAGACCAACTTTACGATCGCAGATTTGTAGCTACAATACGATACCTTCGTGCTCGTGGATAATCCAGATGAAGGTAGAGTCATTAGATTTATATAAAGAAGTTGCAACGAAGATCCGGTATAGCGCTTAATCTCTCTCTCTCTCTCTCTCTCTCTCTCTCTCTCTCTCTCTCTCTCTCTCTCTCTCTCTCTCTCTCTCTCTCTCTCTCTCTCTCTCTCCTTTCATTCCTTGTGTGTTTGCTTACACACTGACTATAGCAATTAGAAATACCGGATCCACTGATTATTTTCGTACCTCTCTAAACATCTCTCCTTATTTTCGGTAAGAGAATGATGAAAGCACAATATTCAGCTGTTCTCTACCGTAGACATGCGAACTCTGTTGATGGTCAACAAATTCCATTTGGGAAAATAAGTGGGGTATCCTGGAGGAGGAGCTTTGACTGAGCTTAAGGAAATTCAAGGTTTTGTATGTTGAATCGCATCATTCATGTTTCGCAGTTGGCTATCAACGGAAATGAGCAACTGTTATATGACTGATGATAACATTCCCTGACGATATTAACGTAACACCAACTTGTGACATCCTGAAGACTCCAGGAAACAGTAACTTATGGTTACGTTAGAGAGAAGCAAGAACGAAGATGAAGCACCATGTAAGGACTCGCACACGCTGGTTACAGGGTGGATGAGATTATCATGATCTGAAAAGGCGCCGAACGCTTGGAGTGACGTGAATGACAGCACGGAAAAAGAAAGAGGATCAGCGAGGGGGAAGTTCACGCCAGATAAAGATCGTACATAGGGAATGCTATGGAGAGAGATGGCAGGCGACCCAACACGGGTACTATGGAGTATTCATGGTGCATGTACACTTGACAGCCATCCATAGGCATTTGTATGGTATCCCGCGTATGCTATACATACATATACTCTTGATATATCATATCCATAACTAACACGGCTGTAGTTCCCTTCATGCTTGATATTGTGTGACACTGATCTATGATATGTCTACGTAAAACTTATTGTCCAGTACCAGTACCTACTGGCTATAACCAATAGCAGGTTCCTGTACTCTTTCCCCTCAGTTGTTGAACTGCCCGACTTATTGATCTGTCAGTTTATGTGTTTGGAGAAAGACCATGGAAGTATAATGTGTGTGTCGCCGATGTGTACTGAACCATCGACCGGAGAGGCTAAGCAAGGAAGAGGAATAAAGAGGAATATGAAAGGGAAATGGCAAGTGGTGAGGCACATATCTCTCCACCGCTACGCACATCCATAATGTGTTTATATACACTGGATGGTTCATCATCATCACCCGGCATGATGAACCGATACGCGACCACGTTCTCTCTTTTGTAGATATTATCTTGAATATATTCGTATTTGATCATCCCAGAACACTGAGACATCCTTGTCCGTATCCATGTCCATCGAGGACGTTAGAACGCATGTTTACCTCCTTCATAGGAGTGGTTTGTATGAATCATTTTGACAATAATTTTTTCTAATGTTAGTTGAGACGACGCGGGTAAATGAATACCTTGATCAAGATCATCTCGTGAACGATATATATATATATATATATATATATATACATACATACATATATATATACATCTGTGTGTGTGTGTAATAACGATTTACCCATGAGCGAGGAGGATTCGAACTCTGCTCTACTGCGTTCGGCGAGCCAGAGCGGTAGCCATTGGACCACGAGACAACAAAAGGTTTCCATTTCAGACTGGCTAGTAGTCCATCAGATCGCCGTCATACATATATATATATATATATATATATATATATATATATATATATATATATATATATATATATATATATATATATAATGTATATATATCGAATTTATCGACCAAGATCACGGGGAACCATTTCAGGATCGGGAAATTCGAATATTACTTCATATTTTGCATAGAAACGGTCATTTAAGAACTCGTAGGCGAATCTAAGATTTCTTGCCGCTGTTAGAGACAACTTTCCTCTGTTCGCTGACATAATTGACCCCACGTAATGCCGTAGACTAAGGCATATCAAGGCTCGATCTCGGAGTGCGGCTTTTACATCCACGACATTAGAGAAAAATAGGGCAGTAAAACTCCTCGCACACAGTAATGGACTCTACGGGGCTAGACGCAGTCGCAAAAAAACGGTACAATTTTACGGGGTTGAGTTGCCGGTGACACTCGTGTCACAGTAAATCCTGCCGTTAAGCAACGCGGAATAACTGACTCTGAAGTGAGACGAAGAGACATGAAAGGGGGGCTTTAGCAACAGGAGATAAACAGGGAAGAAAAGACACTTGAGAGAGGGATAGATATCTTGTTGCTTCTACCAGTGAGAGATATATTTCATGAATCTTTAACTCCACTGTCATTATATCAATATATCTACATCAGTTTTCTTGTATAAAGATGTCAAACTTATGTAAATATGAAACGCTCGAGCTGTATTCGGTAATACATTGAGTATCGGATAGGCTTTAACATTAATGCAGTTGCCTCGTTCCAGACTGTAGTAATCTCTCATTTTAAACATAGTGGAAGTTTGCATTAATTTCTCAATTAGATGCATTTCTCGACGGTATATTCCGGTTACCAAAGCAGCTCCCACTGTTATGGGATATTCCTTCAAACAATTATATGGGAATACTAGATCAATAGAGAGCAGAGGTGTAGCAAGCAACATGTTTTAACATACCATTGGCTTACGTTGACTGTGCCTTGATTAATCTCAACGGGATGAGGGTCTGAGGGTGAAGTCTCACTCTGCCGTTGTGATGAGAGCGCTCTGGTACACACTGAGTGAAGGGTAATTGACGGTGCTGTGGTGGGGAGCTAACAGTAGGGAATGACTGGAGCAATTTGCCATATACCGAAGAAGATGAATATTGATGGACGGTGCTCTACTGTGTGCTAATGTTAGGGAACATTTAACGTGGACAGACTGACCTCAGCGTTTACTACTTTACTAAAACCTCTTGTAACTTGTACTGTAAAGCAATTGGTAGCGAAATTCGGCTATACTTTTGGTTCTAAGTCCTTCCTCTTCTTTCAAGTTTTTAGATATCAAAACATTTTATAATACAGAAATTGACTAGGAATCTTCCACGATATAAACACCAGGAGGGAAAAATGTTCCATCACAGCTGAGGGCCGCTCTTGCTACCAGGATTACGTAACATCTGTCTGTCTTTTGAGAGAGAGAGAGAGAGAGAGAGAGAGAGAGAGAGAGAGAGAGAGAAATGTTTTTCCATACATGTAACATGTTTCAATAAATAGCCTAGTGGTATATCCCTTCATTCAATGCTTGTGAGTTTTTTAAACAGTATATCTTCTTTCAAATGTCAACAAGGAACCCTTTATTAGGTCTCCATAGGAGTTGTGAACCATTCACTCCTTTGGCTTAATGGCAAATTCAGGAATAAGTTAGATATGACAATTTGGATGGAGGCTTTCGTTAAAATAAGTCTATCGGTGTGGTGCGCCCGTACTATTTGTTCCTAATCTTTTCAATATAATTTCCTCTCCTCTTTGTTTCTAAGGTGCCATTTTCTACTTTCCAGTTATTTTTCTTATTTTCTTTCTTTTAAGTTTACTGCTCGTGATGAATTGGGCTGATTGACAGGTTGAATATTGCATCCTGCACAGGTAGAATCAGGATCATAGACCTGAAGGGATCCTTTGAATCCAAGATCTGCAATCGTCTCTGTAGATTTGCTGCACGAGGAAATGGAGTGCCCACGCACCCAGATGATGGTACTATGTCCGTGCTAAACCTTGATAACAGAATCCGTGAAAATAAGAATTTACCTCCGTACGTATCATATGCATAATGTATAACAGAAGATGCAGCACATGAGATGGATGAGTGTGGTGGCATGCGGGAACTTAGCACACATTCCATCAACCCATCACAGTCACACCCACACACTCATCCCTGCTGGACCCGTCTGTCTGGAGCTGGAGGCTGGCTAGGCGTTCGGTGACCTTTTCCCAAAGCCATCGGTGGAACTCTGACTCCAGCGCATTTGTCTTGTTTGTTGGACGTCATCACGTGATGACGTTAATGGTGACGAATGACTCCCATGGCACAGTTTCTTATCGCCGGTTGATCCTCTTCTTTCGCGTCTATATTTGTCTTCTTTCGGATGGAGAGTGACGTTTGACGATCAAGGATCAGATGCCATTAAGAACAGGATGGTGTTCATATTGGTAAGGTAGGCGCCAAGCTAGTTGCTTTGTCTTGTCTTTTCTGGCAGTGCTTTCCATGCACGTGGTTGTCCGATGGTTACGAACGAAGTGGAAGAGAGTTACTTCTGCCTCCACTGCCGTTCATGCGATTCCAGTTCTGCATAAAGGATGGACGTACTAACTGAGGCTTCAACGTATGAGAAGAGATCAGAAGGATACGCGGGAAGTGAGGCGAAAAAGTTCAGAAATGAGGTAAGGAAAACGATAAGCAAAGTCAGAAAGGGAAGAAAAGCTCAAGAGCTTACTAGAAGTGGCCCCTCCAGCACCAAGAATGGAAGGTCTCCCAAATATTCACAAACCCAGCATACTAATGAGGCCTAAAACATGTGGAATAGGGAGCGTGCTACGCAGCGTAGCTAAACGTTTGGGCGAGTAAGCATCACACATTTTCAAAACTCTGCTGATTTGATAGAAAGGTTAAGGGACGTTAACTTCAATGGGATGACGCGAGCAAGCATTGATGTTAAAGCACAATTCACAAACTTCGCAATAAGAGGAGCAATACAAGCGTAACGTTAGAAGATCAATAGCAAATGTTGAGGACATTGTGATCTGCCAGTAATGAAGGAGGACTACATGAAATCGGTTTCTTTATCCACATTCGAAGGTGAGGAATACACGCAGTGCATGCAGACGCCTGGCCATGGGCTCACCGCTTAGCGCCGCGATGGCCTGTCTCCATATGGAACTCCTTGAAATGGATAATTGGAAGAGATGCATCTCGGCAGATACATTGACGACGTGTTGGTTATGGTTCCAAATAGCACGATCTTGGAAAATAAGCCAAGAATGATTAATAGAGAGGATGAAAACATACAACTTACGGTGGAAAAGGAGGGAAATGCAAGAATGTTTTCTGGACACCATGATTTGGAGATCAGGTCAGAGCGCCAAGTTCTCGGTTTATAGAAAGCCCACCAACAAAACTGATTTTGTCCATCATTACCCTGCACAATAAGATAACCAAGGTAGCCTGTATAGTGATTGGATTCTTCTTAAGAGTTATCCTAATATGCCACCAAGAATTTTTGAATGGATTTGGATGTATCACAGAAGGGTTTCAGAAGCTACGTTATCCCGAAGGTTTGATCGCTAAATTGAAGTAAGCGACAGGAATATCAAAAAGACATGGACGAACAGAAGAAAACTGTTTAAGGAAGGAATACAGAACAGTTCCATATTCAAGAGAAGCCAATATTTTGTTTAAATTCTTACAGAAGGCGGGGGTGAATATCGCAAAATCGTCAGGCATAAAGATTAGCGATACGGTAGAAGCAAATAACATACACGGATTCTGTCAACCAACGGAGCGTAGTAAGCAAGATACCTGAGTGGTGGATGTTTTGCAGTTTATTGTGGTGAGTCGGGACGTGGCTTGAAGAAGAGACTGTATGGACAATGAAGGATATACGTCCGCCTCGAACCTCTGACCCGTTGATCATCCTGGCAAGAAGCCAGGATAATCAACAAAAGCCTGGATAAGGGGATGAAAAAAGCAGTTGAGGCTCCATCTACATCAACAGATAAAGTATTCAATCATCGAAAAGGATCCTTCTACGTGTCAAAAGTGGCGGAAAACTAGTGGTGACGTCATCGAAGGAGGCGGAGTCTGTATATGACACCAGCCAATCGAGGTAGAAGTTTGCTTTCTATTCAAAGTGAAACTCCAGTTCCGTCCTGTGTTTTTCCACCACCCTGTGTAACCCAGACAGATAGTTGGTTTAGAATCATTAGGGCGGCCAGTACGTCAAATCCCTTCCCTGCACAATTTTTTATTGAAGAGAATGTATGGGAAACCTTTCTCAGCCTTTTATAGTAGCGTTTTCCATAGACTTAGCTAATGTAAGAAGAGGCATCTTCGTATGTATTCGCTTATTGTTGGGTTAGGTGCTGCTTGCATGAGAGTATATAGAATTTTTGCTTCTGTGAGATTTTGATTTTCAATCTCATTCGTGATCAATTAATTGTGGATGATCGGAGATGCGCGAGCGTTCGCGTAGTTACAATTCTTGGTAATGTTGGTCCGTCCTTGTTCTGAGGCGGAAGTGATGTTGAGATAAACATAAGGCGAAGGAGAGTAAGGCTATGGGCAAGGGAGATGATCACAGCGGGTGTGACGACTGGATATCCTGGCTTGTTGCTCACGATCGATTAAGACGAGTCATTGGATTCAGGTTTGTCTGAAAGCCGTCTAGACCTTCCTCAGATAAACGTCAAGAATGTTCGTAGTTTCGGTAATCGAACAGATCTCCCTCTCGTTTTCCCGCTGGAGGAAATAGCAACAAGAACTAGGCTATCATCTGACCATTTGATACATCTGAAAATTTGATGTGCAGAGTCGCTCGGGAGTCCTCAGAGCCCGACATACTACTTCAACATATCAGGATCATCAGAAGCTCAAGCACCAGAGAAGAACAGAAATAACAACTGTCTTACCTAACAGATGTTCTTAGGTAAAATCAATTTGCCGAAGAGACAGATGGACAGCATAACCTATTGTTTATTGTCGACTGGGGGAAACTTAAATAAACTGGTTGGCAGCCACGCTCTTAATTTCTTGACCATTTCAAGTTCTTCCACAGCCATGATGTCCCTAAAAGGACGTGACACCTTTGCAGGAATTCATGATCAGTGGAACAGAAGCCACAATCATCATGGCATTTATGAAGACGAAGTGGGTCCTTGACGTAATACATTGCTTTCCCCTTTAACAGGTGATCATGTGTACACTCTCTCTCCCCTCAGGATTTCCATCATCGACCTTCCAGACCAGGACGCGGCTGAGGGAATACATTGTAGTGGACTTTGTAGTTTGCAAGTCAACAAATTAAATGCTTTCTGGTCTGACTGGCAACTACAGTCAAATTCCGGAATCATTGCTCTGTGAGAAGAGGGAGTGGGTGGTTGAAGGAAGGCCTGTTACACGTGCACACACCCACACACACACACACACACACACACACACACACAAGTGATGAGGCCAAACGATTATAAAACTCCAGTGTACGATACAAACGCGTTATTACACACACAAATGAGAAAATACTTAATGTAAAAAATTCCTCAGCGGTAACATCCCCTGGCCACGACCCTGGCTCATCCTCGTGCAAACGAATCATTAATCCAAGTATCTAAAGATTCCTGGATGGCTAAAAGTTATATCTTACCTCTGATTAACTATCTATCAATCGCATATTATAAAACATAGCTAAATAAGTTATATCTTACCTCTGATTAACTATCTATCAATCACATATTATAAAACATAGCTAAATCTTGAGCATATGGAGTTGGTATATAAAACATTTAGATATATATATATATATATATATATATATATATATATATATATATATATATATCCCTGGGGATAGGGGAGAAACAATACTTCCCACGTATTCCCTCCGTGTCGTAGAAGACGACTAAAAGGGGAGGGAGCGGGGGACTGGAAATCCTTATCTCTCGTTTTTTTTTTTTTTTTTAATTTTCCAAAAGAGAAGCAGAGAAGGGGGCCAAGTGAGGATATTCCCTCAAAGGCTCAGTCCTCTGTTCTTAACGCTACCTCGCTAATGCGGGAAATGTCAAATAAGGGCAGACAGTATGAATTATGTACATGTGTATACATGTATATGTCTGTGTGTGTCTATATATATATATATACGTTGAGATGTATAGGTATGTATATGTGCGTGTGTGGACGTGTATGTATATACATGTGTATGTGGGTGGGTTGGGCCAGTCTTTCGCCTGTTTCCTTGCGCTACCTCGCTAACGCGGGAGACACCGACAAAGTATGATAGAATATATATATATATATGTATATATATTTATATATGTAATATATATATATATATATATATATATATATATATATATATATATATATATATATATATATATATATACACACACACACACACACACACCTTGACGATGACCGACATTACCATGTCAACCATTATTGACCTAACTACCTGCTCCAGTGTCATCACCCTAACTACCTTGTCTAATCTCATCGCCCTTAGCACCTCGTGCAGTGTCATCACCTCTAACTATACCTCGTGTAGTGTCATTACCCTAACTGCCTCGTCTGGTGTCATCACCAATACCACTATCTCCTACCGTACATCATCACCACCTCCAACACCATCATCATTATGTCCAGTAGACAGACCCTGAAACCTTCTACGTCACCAACGCTCACTACAATGATCATTATCACATTATGGTCATCATATCTGTTACCACAGTCTCCCCCATCATCATCACCAACAACCCTGGCATCACCTCCAGCATCAATACTATCATCACCACAATAAGCAAGAGGAACACAGCCACCACCTACAGCCGGCTCCTCCTCACCACCGCTCCATCACCAACACAAAAACTCGACAGGAAACTGTCTATCAAGGGAGAGTCTAATAGTATGGCAAATTGTGAGAAGAAAAAAATATTGTGGCTTTTCTCTCCTTGTGTTGTTTACCTTTGCATATTACGTAGTAACTCATACGACGTGGACTTTGTGTAAAGGTCGTACTCTCATGCCAACAGCATGGAAAACTAGAGATCAAAACAAA
This sequence comes from Panulirus ornatus, assembly GCF_036320965.1. Classification (NCBI taxonomy): domain Eukaryota; kingdom Metazoa; phylum Arthropoda; class Malacostraca; order Decapoda; family Palinuridae; genus Panulirus; species Panulirus ornatus. The sequence continues at coordinate 39,016,401 of NC_092224.1, forward strand.
AAGGCTAAAGGATGTTGAAAGAAGAATCACTATTTTACGGGAGATAAAATCACAGCAGTACTGGTGGCAACACTGACTTGTAGCAAAGTAATCATTGGATGTTGTTCCAGGATGGAGTCAGGGACCTCCTGCCTCACAACCTTCCACAACATTACCCAACCTCCTCCCCATCGTCCGATTCCTTCCTTCCTCCTGGCTTCGTTTATCGTGGGTCTAGTCGACCATGTTTCCTCGGGTGTCAAAATTTTCAATGTCTTCTCCGCCTTTTTGATTAACATCAAACTTGATTCTCTCTCTCTCTCTCTCTCTCTCTCTCTCTCTCTCTCTCTCTCTCTCTCTCTCTCTCTCTCTCTCTCTCCATATATATATTCATATGTATATATATATATATATATATATATATATATATATATATATATATATATATATATATATATATATATAACGGGAATTCTTAATCCATGCACTTGCAATAATTTTTCTTTATTTGATCTTCGTAGGTATCATGATCAAATATTTCGGATTTCATTTTATCCATTGCCACTGAGCTGCGATAGTATTACAAAGATATTAGAAACTTATTTAAAATGTGATACACAGATGCAACAACACCAGGGATTTTAACGTTAAACTAAATTATTTTAACTACAATTCAAATCATATTCAGATTTACAGAGGAGAAATCATCTCTAGTTTTATCAATAATAAACTATGGCATTATACATGAAACTTAGGGGGAGTTAGAATCATAGAGCTAAAACTGATTAGGCAATCTAATAACCTAAAACTGAAAGTGAATCATCTAGATGTAGAAGATTTAGGAGAAATATACTTTTAACTTTAACAATATTGTACTATGGCCATACTTCATATGAATCTGAAGTAGAATTGTAATAATCAATTACTAAAACTAAGCCCAAATTGACCATTTATTTAAACCAAGGAGATAGAAGAGCGGTTCTTTTAAATACCTTAACCAAATGTAAGCACAAAATTAATCATCGAGCAGGAATTAAGAAAACGAGGCTTAGGATAATAGTTGTGATGAACTTTTCAGACCAACAAACAGGATTTTTAACATATATGGAAAGATATACAAGCATTATGTGTAGTTAGCTGAATGCAACACCGCAGATATACTTAACAAAGAGTCATTCATGACAAATATTTAGGTTCAGTTGCAAGACTAAGTTTTTATGTACCTCTGTGTACATGAGGTGGAGTTACCCGGTACATTTCCTCTGTTATCTCCTATCACAGCTTCGAAAGGACTCAGTAGCTTAGTTTTCATTCGTCTGTATTCTTAGAATTTGTCTCTTAAATCATTTCAGCATTTTCTCTTTCCTGTTTCTGATTTGTTTCCTCTGCCATCCTCCTAACTCACCCTCGGCATTAGTCGTGTTTCTCAGATCCACTAAATCATAATAACCGAAGCATCATCGCCCACCACCACCGCCACTAGGTTTCCTCTCCCAAGGCTCAAAAGTCTCTTCATTCCTCTTCACGTATAATGACCCAAAATATTTTCATCCTCTATAGTTGCCATCCCTTCTAGCGCAGCTCTATACTCAAGATATTATCCGTGACGTTCTTTTTCACTCGGTGGTAGCCATCATAGTCCATTATCATCGTCATCCACTCCTGTCTATCCCTCATCAGCACCATCGTTCTCAGCGTCATTCTATCCCTTTGGCTCACTCTTCCGTTCCCCTCCTTGCTCCTCCTCCCCTCCGCCGCTCCCGGGCCGTGCCAGCCGAGCGTGGTCGTCACATCCATTAGGAGGCAGTTCTGATGATGCTGATGGTAGAGGGAGGCCGCGTTAGGTTGTGGCTGGATACCTCGCCTCTCTTTCTTGCTACTCTGAGTTAATGTGTGTGTGTGTGTGTGTGTGTGTGTGTGTGTGTGTATGTGTGTTTGTGTGTGTGTGTGTGTGTGTGTGTGTGTGTGTGTTTGTGTCTGTGTAATTTACTGTTTTTAATGTATAGGAGAGTTTTACACTGGTAGGGCCCCATCTCTTGAATATTCTTTACTGTCATACAATCTCTTAAGCTTACGTGTGCATTCTGCATTACCCATATTACCCATAGTGAAATTGGTTCCATTCATCCACCCATCTTATACTAATGTCAAACTTAAAGTAGTGTATTTAAATGTGGATGGGTTAGTATGTAGTGGTAAAGAATTGGAATTATAGAAACGTATAAGAAAAAGTGCACCTGATATAAGTGGAGTCTTGGAAGTTAAGCATACCAGAGAGATAAGCTCTCACCTGTTCTGCTAAGAGGAATACATATATGCTGCATGTACGGCGAGATTGAGGGGACACAATGGGTAATAGAAGCAATGTTATTGAGCCGTGGTAGGGTAATAAGTAGGGAGTAGGTGGTCAGACTTAGAAGAAAAAGGGTTCGAAGTAAAGTCATGGAACAGTCAGGTTGTGGGTATTCTGTTTGTAGGTATCAAATTGGAACGAAGGTGGGCACTGGGTAGCCAGCTGTTACAGAGCTACCAGACAGTGAAAGATCAGTTGGTAAACATCAGCCAAACAGCGGGCGGCCAGCAGGAAGTGTTTGGTCAGCAGTGACTGGCGAGAGAAGAAGGCTGCCAAGACTTCCTATCATTTACCTACGCTCCATGAACCAAAGATGACCACCATATGTTCTTCAGGCGCCATTGCAACCCCCGTAACTTTTTTTTTTTTTTCGAATGGCCAGCCTAGGTATTTTTCTGTCCGCTCGATCATACCACGAAATGAATAGCGTCCGCTAAAAAAGAAATTTTTTTCTCAGGTTGTTTACTGTGATGAAGCATTCTATTTTTTCATTAATGATTGACAATCTAAAGTTATAGAAACTAAAACAGTAGTTAATGGTATGATATACACGTCTGTATCATGCGAACCTGAGTGTGTGAGGTCATCAGGTAATGGCACACTGATAACAATAAATCTCTCACAGTCTCTACTAAAAGAATCAGTTATGATGTTTCATTAGGGCGTTCGTTTTCTACAGCAGGAATTACTGCAGACTAAACTCGTATACTGAAAACGAATGAAGCATTACAGTACGAAAAATCTCCTGAATTGCAGTAAGTTAGCAGTGTGCGACTCGCAACGTATGTAACATGTAGCCTATCAACCTCCACCCCCATAGCGCGCGACCAGTCGACAGCCCATTTGGCCAGATGACCCGTTGAATGCCACGGTCTCGAGGTGAGGCGAAGGTCTGTCTCTGGGAGATCTCAAAAGCCTAACTTTATAGCACAGCCGTCCACCCACCGTCTCTCGTCCCTGGCCACTCCTTGCGACACATCTCCCTGACCACTCCCTCTCTTGCAGATATTTGCTTCCTCCTCCCTGACACCCTTGTTCTATCATCTGACTTTCCTCTCTGCTACTTCTCTCAGTCCAGTACAATCTTAACTCCATGATATACGCCTTGTTTTCAACAAAAGCCCAGTCCCCCCATATATATATATATATATATATATATATATATATATATATATATATATATATATATATATATATATATATATATATTGGAAAGGATCACAATTTTGCGCGTGATCAAGTATATTCCTATGAGTCCACGGGGAAAATGAAACACAGTAAGTTCCCAAGTGCACTTTCGTGTAATAATCACATCATCAGGGGAGACACAAGAGAGGAATATAAGTAAATCGCATGTTTACCATATGGAGTCCTAGCTACGTCTCTTCGTTGTATATCAACTGACTGTTATATTTCTCTCTTGTGTCTCCCTTGATGATGTGATTATTACAGGAAAGTGCGCTTGGGAACTTATCGTGTTTCATTTTCCCCGTGGACTCATAGCAATATATATATATATATATATATATATATATATATATATATATATATATATATATATATATATATATATATATATATATATATCTTTTTCTTTTAAACTATTCGCCATTTCCCGCGTTAGCGAGGTAGCGTTAAGAACAGAGGACTGGGCCTTTTTTGGAATATCCTCACCTGGCCCCCTCTGTTCCTTTTGGAAAATTAAAAAAAAAAAAAACGAGAGGGGAGGATTTCCAGCCCCCCGCTCCCTCCCCTTTTAGTCGCCTTCTACGACACGCAGGGAATACGTGGGAAGTATTCTTAATCCCGTATCCCCAGGGATATATATATAAATATATATATATATATATATATATATATATATATATATATATATATATACACACACATACACACATATTGTTACATACAGACTTGGAAGGACTTGCGCGCGCGCACACACACGCACACACACACAGAGGAGCACGAGTGTAAAAATCTCTTCCCGTAACACATACATAGTAACTGCAAATAGTAATCGCCCATTCCCATTAACATACACACAGAAAAAAATAGTAACTGCCAGATGCTCGTACACAGGCAATACACAACTGTGATCTCATACATAAGCCTCCGAGGACGTTCTTACGTAATCCTCCAGAGACGTTTAATGTGCCAGAACAAATATACAGAGATAACTGAGAACGATCAGTCATGATGATGTACGGAACAGTAAGACACCAACTCTTGAATGAGTGTATTAGATGAGGGATCTTGATTATAAAGAGATCTACTGGGGAGAGTTTAGATTCAAATAGAATGCGTGAGTTCCCAGTGTGTGTACAGGGAAATTTCTTGTTATCAAGTCACTAAGCACACTAGTATTAGAGGAGATAATACATTGTTACAACGAGTTCTTACCTTTAGACACTAATGTCTTGGATATCAAGAATGTCACATGGTTACCCACTAGAAAAAGTGTTTAAGTAATGCATGAGATTGCTTAACTTAAGACATGAAACGTTCAGAGAGGAAACTAAGCTCATGTAGAACATATAATCATGGAGATTACAAGGAGTTAAAAGGTATTTTTTGAGAACATAAGGAGGGAAATGAAGTTAAACCACTATAACCAAAGTTTAATGGTTACGCTTAACGACTCCAGAATCCAATTTCTCCTCGTCTTTCTGTCTAAAATCCTTTACAACTGCCCCGTCTCTTTTGATGGGTCTGTAACTCCACCACTTAACTGAATTAACCGAGCTTGAGAACCATACGTAATTAGGATAACCTCTAAGAAACTGGGAGTCCTGTTCAGGTGCCTCAGATTCTTTCGTTATGAGCAAATGTTCAGATGATACAAAAGACTGAAGTGCCCTTGTCTGGGGTACAGTTGTTCTTAGAAAGGAATTCTAATGCATCTCATCGTTTAAAGAACGCTCGACTCTCTGTAGTTTCTACATATTTACCTATGTTAAGTCATACCAGAAACTTCAGATCTACATGCGGTATTGCATTTCGTTCAAGCGAAACTTTTGATGTGAAGTAGAACAGAGAACAGAGAGAAGACAAGATAGTTGGACGTGCCCCAATGAGGTTGGGATACACTATTGCATTGTATATTCTAAGCTGAAGGTTGTATTCGCTATTGATCCTTGGTCTCTGTATTCCGTTACCATCACATGATGGTTCTATCATTGCCATCACATGATGGTTCTGTCATTTGTTCTGCTCTTTTTTTTGCTTCTTAGGCCTTTCTTAAATTCTCTTGGGTTACTGCAACCTCGCTTTCATAATTTCGGTTGTTCTATTTAATTCTATCGGTACATTTCCTTATATTTTCCTGTATGGTCTGAGAGGAGAAGTAGAAAGGGGAATAGATAAACAGATAGATGGATAGGCAGAGAGGGAGAGAGAGAGAGAGAGAGAGAGAGAGAGAGAGAGAGAGAGAGAGAGAGAGAGAGAGAGAGAGAGAGAGAGAGAGGGTTGAGTAAAAGCAAATGTAATTGTAATGTTGTCGAGATCTCGGATTTGTCAGTTGTTTTTGTTATCGTTGTCATAAAGTCTCTTCCATACTCTCTTGGTTGCTTCTCTCAGCTCTGAACCGACTGGTTTGATCTTTAATCATTCGTTTAGTTTTACGGTGCTTTCAACATAGAGGAATTTTTTATCTGTGGGGAATATTAGAGCCTGATTTTGTATGCTATGTAACCTCAGCTTGATTTGGAGACGAGGATCATTGTTGTAGGTCAGTTGCTACCATGGCCTTGACTAGGTATAGGTTTTGGTTCTCATGGAAGGTAACATAGCATACACAGACTGGCAACGGCCGCTTTTCTTTGTGTGGATCTCTTGTTGATATTTCTTGTATATCATATCCCTTGATGTCAAAATGTGGCTCAGGATTCTGTAGCTTATATGTGCTATCTAGTTATCTTCTGTGTTTACGTCGTTGGGCTTTATTCTTCCTGGCGATGCTAAGATAAATTCATCTTTGTTTTCATCTTCCACTTCTTTTTGAAATCATGTGGTCTGGTTGCCTCTGAATTTACTAAGTGAGTATGCTTTCGGAGTGAGTTGCTGGAATGGCGTAATCGGCACAGAAAACATCCATGTTCACTGCACCGACTGGTGGAGGAATGTCAACTGACTAAGTTATGAATAGTATTGCTAGGTAGACAGGACGCTGCCCTGTGTGACCCCTCTTAATTTCGGGAATGTGAGTGACGTTGCTGAGCTGATGATGATTTCTGCGGTACGGTGGCTTAGAAAGTTACACAGTATCGTTTCCTTGATTTCAGGCATAACTACTTGTAGTAATTCATAAGCCGTTTGTCCTCACCTTGTCAAAGATTTTGCTTATGTCTCTTTGTATAAGTCAATATCTACTCCATGTCATCTGGAGGTAGCTATTTTCTCTGTCGCAATCACAGTTAGTGAGTTGACGCTTTTGCACCTGCGGAAGCCGCTTTGATTAGGGTTTAATGGATTAAGATTTTCAAGGTGTCCGCTTAATCTTACGTTCATAATTCTTTCAAAAAGGAGAGATATGGGGCAGAAGTTGTTTGGTCCTGTTTCTGGCATTTCCGGCTTTGGTATCATTGTTACTCTGGGAACTTTGAGCCGTCGAAGGAAAGTATCCTGAGCTTAGCATAGCACTGTAAGAAGTTGGGAAGGTTCTGAAGTCCTTTTTTGGGTGTAAGAAAAGGTACTGAAGTTCTGTGGAGGGTTAGCATGCTTACTTTTCTCTTATCCCTTCTACTTTTTCCTGGAGCTGAGTTCTTGGTTTTCCAAATGGCTCTACGAAGTTAGGTCAAGTTAATTGCCGCTGAGAGGCAGCTGTTAGGCTAACTCCATGGTTTGGTTGCGGTGGTTCATTCTCGGTCCCGAGTCAGCCAGTCGGTCATTTCTTTTTGAAAGTCTTGCTCATAGTTTCAGTTTTCTTCAGGCGTGATCTTGAGCACTGTTTACCAAAGCCTTATTGGACGGTAAACATCCAAAGTGTAGGTAAGATGGCTGGCAACGTGGAGGTCCTGGTGAACGACAGAGAAACATGAATGACACAGAAGATTATCATCACTTAACTGAAACGGGAGACAGAGAGGGGGAGAACGCAGGTGTCGCCAGCGTTCACGGATCACCGTAAGATGGTTATGGGAGGCGGAGTACTTGTAATTAGCCAGCTTTGTGTGAGGAGACGCCTTTATTACTGGCCAAAACCAAGATAACCCATTTACCGTCCCATATCCCCTCCTCTCTCTCTCTCTCTCTCTCTCTCTCTCTCTCTCTCTCTCTCTCTCTCTCTCTCTCTCTCTCTCTCTCTCTCTCGTCCGTTCCCCTCCCTTCCACCCTCCCTTCTCTCCTACCATGAGCCAGCCCGCGAATATTCGGGCGGACAGAGTTATTACTCTTCTTGCTTGATGCTCCCGCTTCAGCCGCCACCTTCAGCCAGCCTCAAAAGTTTTTCGGTTTTTGCTGCTGCTGGTGAGCGACTGAAAATATTAGGGCCCGCCTTAATATCCTCGTAAATACAAAATTTTTTGATGTGCGTGAAATATATATACATATATATATATATATATATATATATATATATATATATATATATATATATATATATATATATATTTTTTTTTTTTTTTTTTTTATACTTTGTCGCTGTCTCCCGCGTTTGCGAGGTAGCGCAAGGAAACAGACGAAAGAAATGGCCCAACCCCCCTCCATACACATGTATATACATACGTCCACACACGCAAATATACATACCTACACAGCTTTCCATGGTTTACCCCAGACGCTTCACGTGCCTTGATTCAATCCACTGACAGCACGTCAACCCCGGTATACCACATCGCTCCAATTCACTCTATTCCTTGCCCTCCTTTCACCCTCCTGCATGTTCAGGCCCCGATCACACAAAATCTTTTTCACTCCATCTTTCCACCTCCAATTTGGTCTCCCTCTTCTCCTCGTTCCCTCCACCTCCGACACATATATCCTCTTGGTCAATCTTTCCTCACTCATTCTCTCCATGTGCCCAAACCACTTCAAAACACCCTCTTCTGCTCTCTCAACCACGCTCTTTTTATTTCCACACATCTCTCTTACCCTTACGTTACTTACTCGATCAAACCACCTCACACCATATATATATAATATATATATATATATATATATATATATATATATATATATATATATATATATATATATATATATCGTACAACTGTTTTCAAAAGTTAGCCAGCTAAAGCAGCAATTATCCACAAGCTATTCTCTTAGTAATACAGGATAGAGACATGTTTTTACCCATAAACAGGAGCCGCGAGGTTCACTTTGACGTTGATTATATCCTGCAGTGAGTCCTTTGATGGTGGCTGAAGCCAACCTTGTTTATTCCTGCGTGAGACCTTGCTCTTGTAGGGTGTGTGTGTGTGTGTGTGTGTGTGTGTGTGTGTGTGTGTGTGTGTGTGTTTGTGTGTGTAAATGTTCTGTTTACGCCACGTCATCTATATCATTGTAGGAATTATTGAAAACATATGGAAGGCTATGTAGTCTTTTGTGTGGTGTCTAGTTATTCATCACTACCATCAAGAATAGTCTTTGGTATAAGTGTTTCCTGGCTTATATCACCAATATACATAATATCAATCTATATCAAATCTTATTTGAAAATATTTTTCGATATGTATTTGTGTTGGTGTTTCCAGTCTACACATACCATTCTCTCGCGATGTATATCTGCCTCATTTTGTGTTTTGCGTTGTTAATCCTCGCACTATAAAGTCAGGGCTCGATTATTGATGACACGATTCGAAAATGTAAAAAAATATGACCATTGTTTCATATCATATAAGTTATCATATATCATATATACAATGAGAGCAAGTATTATGGTCTTCGAATTTTTTCTAAGACCTGAAAGAGGCGGCCACGATCATTCGACTGGTGGTCATAACTTAACACTGGCTTCCTCACTGACCCTGGGGGTCGCTAGGCCTAAGACTCCCACATAACCAACTAACCGTTTCCAAGTGGTGATGATGCTGGAGGGTGTTCACTGGTCTGAAGGAGATCATTATGGTGGGAACAGTGATGTCTGGCGCGATGGACGCTGACTCGGGTATTTCAGAAGAGCCTTTTAAAGGCTATTGATTGATTTTTTTGACGGTACTAGACGTTTTCCAAAGCTTTGATTGTATATAATTTTTTTCAGTATATGTCATTATATCAAAACGAAATCCTTGAATTCTCCTGATGTTGTGCGTAAATGAAGACATGATTCACTGATGGTTTGTAAAGGGTCGGTCGTCATAAAACTGTCCAGAGAAGGAGCCAGCAACTTTCTCCCAGCTGATGGATGTTACCTAAAAGCTTCTCTCTCTCTCTCTCTCTCTCTCTCTCTCTCTCTCACTCTCTCTCTCTCTCTCTCTCTCTCTCTCTCTCTCTCTCTCTCTCTCTCTCTCTCTCTCTCTCTCTCTCTCTCTCAAGAAATAAGGTTGAAAAAGACTACAATGAAGGATCTACTGAAGGAAAGAGGAAAAGAGAAATGTATCCAGTTTGGATGAGGCGGTAGGAGAGCGTTGTCGGGGACACACATGAGCGATGAGGAAGATGGTTATTGGCGTCTGGGGTCAGCAGGTGCGTGTCACCTGCACCACAGCTCGTGTCGTCAAGAAGCCAGAGTATGAGAGGGAGGGAGCGAGGAATGCAAAAATTAATGAGGAGAGGAGAACTACAGAAATGCGAAAGTAAAGACAAAACAAATGTGGTAAAGAAAAGGAGGAGGAGGTTGGAAGATGGAGGAGGAGGAGACTGGGAAGAAAAGGTACATGGAATAGCTAAGTGAAAGAAGAAGTAAGGGGAGAAGAGATGGAAGTGAGTGAAGGAAAGATGTTCAGAAGGTAAGGGACGACGTTGGGTATGAGAAGACCCGAGAGAGACTGCAAGACAAGAAATAAGATCAGCTGGCTGAGGAACACAGAATATAACTTAAGGAGAACTTAGAATACCAGCGTTAGAAAGAAAGATGAATACAGAGATTTATCTTGTAATCAAGCTTATCAGCTCTACTACTACTACTACCCTGCCTTCACCTTTAGATTCCGGGGCAAATTCCTCCTCCTCCTCCTCCTCCTCCTCCTCCTCCTGTGTTCATTTGCAATATCCCTCTGACCAGTTCAGTATCCCACGTACAGACCCTTCCCATATCTTCCCGCAATTTTTCATTTTCCATCCGATTTTCGGTGCTTCCTTACCTATTCTTTCCCTCCATTCGTTTGTATTCTTTTAGTTGCTGTTGACACAATTATTATCTCGTATAGCCAGTAGGCACTCCAGAACTCTATTTTCAATTCACTTTCATTTTCACTCTAGATATTTTTCTTATATCTTTAGTTTTCACGTCTCCAGTCACGTAACTATATTTTGAAACACTAAGAGATTGATTTTGTACTGTCCAATGTTTTCACTTGCCTAATAATTCTGATGCCGAACACCCACATTTCACGCTCCAAAATCAGTCGGCTACATGTCAACGTTTAACCTGCCTCGCCTCATGATATTTCCTGCCACCACCTCGCTCACAGCACCGCTCATACACAAGACCAGAGGGCATGTCGCCAGGGGAGCTTGTCTGATTGGCGGGTGTATGATGCGCGGGTCACGGTAAAATAAGGGTTGGCGTGAGCAAGTGTCGGTAAACTTCAAGGAAAATAAGATATTATTGATGGAGTTTAATACTGTGAAAAAAAAGATGTAAGAATAGGAACATCAGTGAAGGGGGCAAATGGGGAAGTGGTAATAGGTAGTGATGAAGTGAGGAGGAGATGGAGTGAATATTTGGATGGACTGTTGAATGTGTTTGATGATAGGATGGCAGATGTAGGGTGTTTTGGTCGGGGTGGTATGCGAAGTGAGAGAAACATGGAGAGTGGTTTGGTGAAGAGAGATTAGGTGGTGAAAAAAAGGTGATGAATATGTTATTGATTGATTATTAAGGATTTTCAATGTGTGTATGGACCATGATGAGGTGTCTGAGGATTGGAATGTATGGAAAGTACTATTGTATAACGACAAGGGAGATAAAGGTGACTGATCAAACTACAGAGATATAAGCTTGTTGAGTGTGTTCTAATTTTTATGGTAGGATAGAATTGAGAGGGTGAAGGCATTTACGGAGTATCAAACTGGAGAAGAGCAGTGTGGTTTCAGAAGTAGTAGAGGAAGTGTGGATCAGGTGTTTGCTTTAAAGAATGTGTTTGAAAAACAGAGACGGAAGGCAATATATATGGAATTTATGGATTTGGTGACAACATGTGATAAGGCTGATAAAGATGCCTCGTGGAAAGTCTTAATGATATATGGTGTGAGAGAAAAGCTCTCAGAAGTAGTAAGACGTTTTTATCAAAGCTGTAGAGTATGTGTAGATGTGGGAGGAGAGGAGTTTGAGTGATTCCAAGTGAAGGCTGGTCTGTGACTTGGATGGGTGATGTCTCGATGGATTGGGTGGTGAGGGAGGTAAATGCGAAAGTCTTAGAGAGAGAGACGAGTTTGTAGTCTATTGGAAATGAGTGGGCTTGAAAAGTGTCAGTTGCTGTTTGCTAATGATCAGCACTGGCGACATATTCGAGTTAAAAAGTGCAGATATTGATGACTGAGTTGGAAGGTTCAGAAGTGCAATGTTGATGACTGAGTTGGAAGTGTGTGTGAAAAGAGGAAGTTTGAGTGTAAATGTGAATAAAAAAAGGTTATTAGGTTTAGCAGGGTTGAGGGTTAGCTTATTTGGGGTGTGAGTTTGATTGGAGAAAAAATGTAGAAAGTGAATTGTTCTAGATTACTGGTAGTGGACATGGCAGTGAATAGAACCATGGAAGTAGAAGTGAGTCATAAGGTGGGCGAGGGGACGAAGGTTCTGATAGCACGGAAATGTGTGGAAAGAGAAGTCGTTGTCTGGGAGGGCAAAATTGGGTATATTTGAAGGTATATTAGTTCCAATAATGTTATATGGACGTTAGATTTGGAGTATTGATGAGGTTATGCGGGTGAGGGTGGAATTAACTCTTTGCTCTGATTTTTGTTTTTTGTTTTGTTATGAACAGATTCATAATATTCGTGGCATAGTGGAAATCGATTAAGTTTCAAGGATATTGTAAGGAGTATATTTTTCGTCCATAATGATCGTCTGATATGTTAGGTTCGCCTTTAAAATGCTCCTACAAACGATTAATGATCTAGGATGGTTCTAGCTCTGCATCTTGACTTGATGGATTTAAGGCGAAAGCGGTCCGAACTGTCCTAGGCTAATTTCCAAACTTGATCCTCTTACCCTACGCCGCAATGTTGGTTCCCTTTCCCTCTTCTGTAGGTATTATCTGGTTTTTGCCCCCGTGAGCTGGCTGCTTTGTGTGCCCCACCATGATTACTTGCTGGCACCCAAGGACGAGTCGTTTTGATAACTTTTTCTTTCCTTACACGTCGAAGTTTTGGAACTCTTTACTCTCTCATGTCTTTCCCAATAACTATGACCTGGCACATTCTAAAAGACATATTTTCTACTTCCTCCAAAATTCGTAAATGCGTTTCCTTGTTTCATATTTTCTCTTTCATAATTATTCTCTCTATATTTCAATTAAGGCCGGACTGGTTCATACTGGATTGTGCACCATGGAACAGTTTTATATGATGCCATCATCACCTTGTATAAGGATTCGTTAATCCTTTTTCAACCATGATTTGTTGAAGGCGCATGCGCCACTCTGCAGGCCAGCAGCGTGCCAACTGATTGTAGTTGTGTATCAAGAACTGACTGATTGTTGGACTTGAGTGATGACTGGAACAAGTTAAGAAAAATAGAGCGGAAGAATGACTTTGATTTGCAGGCCACTTTTTTCTCTCTTTTCTCTTGGGTATGCCGTATATTTTGGCAGCATTTGCAGTATGAATTGGTTTGTCAAGAAAAAAAAAAAATAATTCAGTCTTTTTCGGTGGGACATAAAATTCCTTCCTCTCCCTTAGCAAGGCGAGGAAGAATGGTCCCTGAGGAGGAAAATCAGGATTTATGAGTCGCTTTCACGGCTCATTTCCCCCGGTAAAGACGGAGCGCTGGGTGTTTTCTTCACTTTTGTCTTCCAGCATAACTTCCTTGAGAATTATGACAGGGGTATCAATACACCAAACCTATGTCCCCCGTATATTTTCCCATATATATATATATATATATATATATATATATATATATATATATATATATATATATATATATATATATATGCCTGGATGTGGAAGGGGAGCTGTGGTTTCGGGCATTATTGCATGACAGCTAGAGACTGGGTGTGAACAAATGGGGCCTTTGTTGTCTTTTCCTAGCGCTACCTCGCACACATGAGGGGGGAAGGGGATGTTATTCCATGTGTGGCGAGGTGGCGATGGGAATGAATAAAGGCAGACAGTGTGAATTGTGTGCATGTGTATATATGTATATGTCTGTGTATGTATATATATGTGTACATTGAGATGTATGGGTATGTATATTTGCGTGTGTGGACGTGTATGTATATACATGTGTATGGGGGTGGGTTGGGCATTTCTTTCGTCTGTTTCCTTGCGCTACCTCGCAAACGCGGGAGACAGCGACAAAGCAAAATAAATAAATATAAATATATATATATATATATATATATATATATATATATATATATATATATATATATATATATATATATATATATATATGTAGAAAGATAGATAGATACATACATAGATAGATAGATACAATCACGTGTAGTTGAATACGATAGCATATTTAGATTGATTAATCTTCCTTTTCTTTATGTTCTCTCATTTTCTTCATGTAGTTCTACCATCAGCTGGCTGCTCAAACACCAGTTGTCCAAAACCGCTCATCATATTTCAATCATCCCTTCACCTTCACACAGGCATCATCGGGAATCGACAAAAAAGAGAACACTGCGTTACAAAACGTGGATGTAAACATGTATATAAGAAACAAATTAGGAAAATCCCACAGTACATAGCACATGAAAATCCCACAGTACATAGCACATGAAAATCCCACAGTACATAGCACATGAAAATCCCACAGTACATAGCACATGAAAATCCCACAGTACATAGCACATGAAAATCCCACAGTACATAGCACATGAAAATCCCACAGTACATAGCACATGAAAAGTGAAGGAAAATCCCACAGTACATAGCACATGAAAAGTGAAGGAAAATCCCACAGTACATAGCACATGAAAAGTGAAGGAAAATCCCACAGTACATAGCACATGAAAAGTGAAGGAAAACACTAAAAGCTGTGCAAAATATCAGTATCATGACGTGTAGCATGAGTTACATCCTGAATACAATATATGGATACAGAAATGTTTCTGAGAACATATGAAAAAGATACTGATAATTCCAGATATGCTGTCGTATTCAATTCCATGTTCATTAGAGAAAATCTGCTCCCAGCTTGCCCAGCCATGGAACCACGTGACCACCAGGAAAAGTGGGCCTGTGACCATCATGAATACGTACACACACACACACACACACACACACGACACACACACACACACACACACACGACACACACACACACACACGCACACACACACACACACACACGACACACACACACACACACACACACACACACACACACGTTAGGCCTCACCCGTTCTGATGACGCTCAGTGAGAAACCATTTTCCAGAATTATATGAAGCTCACGTGATGGATATTACCGTGGTTGGCTGTGGCTGGTGAGGCTCTACCATAACATAGATAAGAGAAAGTTTATGGTACCCGACTCTATATCTGCCCCTCCTCTCTCTCTCTCTCTCTCTCTCTCTCTCTCTCTCTCTCTCTCTCTCTCTCTCTCTCTCTCTCTCTCTCTACCCCCTGTAAATGCCATACAGGGCAGGTCCCATTAAGGTGCAATATACAGATCATGCTTATTTATTCTTTTCTCGGCAAAATGTCGCATTTTCTTTGCTTGCGATCAACAATTCTTTTTTATGAAAAATAACTGGAATGAGTGAGATGGACATCTTTGATCACAACAGAGACACTGCAATCAAGTCAACGAGGAGAGTGTAAGGAACTTTTCAAAAATCTTCAGCATCTCGTGTACGACTGAAAACAGATCAAACATTAATCTGAAGGATGAATCACACAGACACATCTCAACAAGCGAATGAAGGCCGTCCATACTTACTGAGTTCTTGTTCCATGTGTCCCTTCTATCCCTCTGAGGCTCCTGCAGCACTCAGGAAGCTGGCCACATCCACCGGCCAGGACCACAGGTCATAGTGATGTGTGTTTGTCTGTGTGCAGAAAGTACCAAAATTGAGCAGCAAATGCTCGGTGTTGTCTTTATGGTAGCTGCATCGTGGACATGAAGGGTCATGGGATATGCTGAAACAATGACTGTATTGTTGTAATGATGGGCGACATGCAGAGCGTAAGCGGAAGAGTGTGACTCGTGTTAGTCTGGGGAGTGTGGTTTCAGATGAGTGTATGTCTGGTGGGTTGGAGACTATGGTTAAATTAAATGGTCGGTTGTTAAGTGACTGTCTGGTCTTTTCACTTAGTATGTGTCATGTCAGTGGTGTATTTGTTGTGGGTGAGTGGGGAGATCTATGAGTAGAGGTTACCGAAGTGTGAGGCAGGGGTCAGTTTCTTAATTCTGCTTGTTGGGAGGGGCTTAGTTATAGAGTGGTTTGGGTGGGAGGGGTCTAGAGCTGTTGCATAGAGTTGGTAGCCAAGCAGGTTTAGGTGGGTATGCATCTGGAGGGTCTTATGTTTCACTGTGAAGGTGCCTTGTTTTTGTTGTTGCCATGCAACCAGAGTTCGTTCTCAGTGCATTGGTTTGCAGCTTTGTTATACGTATTTGGTTTGGTTAGGGTGGAAGACCAGGAGGGTGAGGCATAGTTTAAAGTGGAGCAAATGATTTGTTTGTATAAGATGTAGAGAAATTCTATTTCTTGTCCAAAATGGTTCAGTTAATGTCCTGAGGTCATCGTGTCGATTTGTGTTTATGTAATTGGTGTGGAATATGAATGTCGTGTGTGTGTGTGTGTGTGTGTGTGTGTGTGTGTCGTATATGATGCCTAGAATGGTTGGTGTTTTGCACAGTGAGAGAGACTAACTCTTCAGGGTGACTAGAGGATGTGAGCTGCATTCATGTCTGTCTGGGGTGAAAGAGAGTGATTGAACAGAATATCTGGATCTCCACAGAAGTATTAACAACTCTCTGAACCGGAACGCTTTTTTTTTTTTCATACACATTCGCCATTTTCCGCGTTAGCGAGGTAGCGTTGAGAATAGAAAATTGAGCCTAAGAGCGAAAATCCTCACTTGGCCCCATTCTTTGTTTCCTCTTTTGGAAAAGTAAAAGCTGGAAGGGAGAATTTCCAGCACCCCGGTCCCTCCCCTTTTAGTCGCATCCTTTCTCCCCTAATAATCTTGTTTTTAGTCAAATTGTCTCTCAGCTTTCTCCTTTCAGACACTCTTCCATACCGAGTCGCCAATTCTACAGTTTCTCACCCGAATCATTGGCAAAAAAAAAAAGATCATCCTGTAGACGTCAACAATCCAGTTACATTGCATCCCTCATCCAATAATGCTCCCCGTAATGTAATTGAATCTATATGTTGATATTTATAACTATAACCTGGCCACGGGTAACATTCAAACGCATCCTATTATCAACCAAATCATTATGAAAGAGCTACAAAGACAATACAGCATAAGGAGAGTCGTTGAACACGCATCTCGCTAACCACCCCCGCCTAACCCCTCAACCTCGAGTCATTTGTACTTGTGTTGGTAGTTGAAAGTTTGTGAATTGTTGATACTTGAGGCGGTTTTCATCCGTGAACCATAAAGTGTTTTGTAAAGTTTCAGGAAACAGTTATCTGGATGCCTACTGAAGGGCAAATACCCTTTCATGGTATTAACACAGATTGATGTGATCTCCGTATATATATATATATATATATATATATATATATATATATATATATATATATATATATATATATATATATATATATCTGTTTCCTTGCGCTACCTCGCAAACGCGGGAGACAGCGGCAAAAAAAAAAAAAATATATATATATATATATATATATATATATATATATATATATATATATATATATATATATATATATATATATATTTATATGAGAGACAGAGAGAAAAAAAATAGAATGCCAGTAAAAGTTGAACATATCTAATGTTAGTGTTCCTTAATTAATTTTCTGAGAACTAGTTCCAGAAGTCCGTTGCTTCCAGTTCCAGTGGTCTGATATTAATGTGCGAGGTTTATTAAGATTCCCGTTCAAAATAGTTTTACGTAAGAGAGCATCGCGGAGCAGTTAATCCCTCCTCAGAGAACACACAGGAGGCACAGCATCGGCTAATTTCAGAGATCTGGAATATTTTTTTGCAGCATGACTTCCTCTTGCAATAGATACATAAGATCCAGGGGAAATTTTTCACTGGTGCGGGTGACTGGCGCCTGCCCGCCTGTCTGCTGCCTTTTTATTTCTACTGCTTTAGAGCGAGGACGCCTCAGTGCAGCCATCAATGATGAAAGGATTTGTAACTCTCTCTCTCTCTCTCTCTCTCTCTCTCTCTCTCTCTCTCTCTCTCTCTCTCTCTCCTCCGCTCTCGCTCTCGTCGTTAGAGCCAGTAAGATGGAGAAAGGAAAGTTTTTTTCCTTCCTTCGTTGAGTTCTCTCCTTCATGGTAATTCTGCAAATTGGAAATGTTTTCATTTCTTCAAAAGCCATCTCTCGTACCGGGAAAGAGACGCACCCTAACTCAATACGTTGACGTCAGTTCCTTTGAAGTGGGACACTAGTGGCTGAGTGGATCACAGCGCTACATTATGATACTGAACGCTCAATGGTACAAGGGATCGAGCCCCATGGTAACATGTGGTTATATCTTGAAATGGATTTAAAGTGTATCGTAATACTAAGAGAATACTTTGTCAACCAGCAATAAGAAACGGCGGGGGTGGAATAGGATTCGTGAGGACGTTTAACGAGAGAGAGAGAGAGAGAGAGAGAGAGAGAGAGGAGTCCACATGGGTAGGTGGAATACCATTTTGAAAGAGATGAGAGCCTATGGAGACATAGCGTCGTGGAGCGCTGGTCTGGATACAAACTCGGGTTTCTGCGACACAGGCAGGCCCGAATTTTGAGGAACTCAAAATCCTAAAAGCATTTACGAGGAAAGTAATTCGATATATTTAGAAGCTTTTAGTGAGGGAGCCTATGTTTGCTTCTTGTCGAGCTATATGTTTTTAACTCATAAAGTTCAAATTGATGAAAGCGTAGCAAAAATAAACATTCATTATAGATGTTTTGGACCCCAATCGCATCTGGGAGCCATAGTTGTTCCTTTTGTTTGGATGGATTCGCCGCGAGAGCGGTTTGGAGATAGGTCGTTGTCTGGTTTGCCCTTCGTTCCCCGGGGAGGTACTGGTGTAGGTCATATGAGCTGTGTTTCAAGAATGGGAGTCCATTTTCTCAGCTGCTCTGGCGTGGTCTCCTCCACAGTCTAGACGTTGCATCCGCCTTTAAGCCAGAGCTTTTAAGTGGTGATGGGTCCGGAGGTAGACTTATCTGCTTACCTTCGGCTGCTTCTTATTTACTAGTTCCCATCATGTGATTCTTCTCGTCTATTTCCTTCCATCTGCTCTCCATTTACGTTTACTTATTCTGGCTTATGTCTTCCGGTTTCCTCACCTTGTCTTCTTTCCTTCACTGGCCTGTTAGAATGCCCTCACCTGCTTACCTTCATCTGGCTCCTCATCTGATTCTCCTTATTTTTGTTTTCTTTATCTGGTTATTACCTTCATCATCCTGACATGAACCATCAAACCTCCAGATTTATCCCATCATGCAAACACTGAGTTAGATGGAGCTTAACATCATCAGCTTCTGCCTTAGTGCGTAACCATATGGAAGATCACTGAACGATGTACGAGAAGGAATGATATTCAGTCGTGTGGTAAACACCCATAAACAGCTTTGTCTGGAGCACTTTGAATATCAGTGTAACGTGAGAGCTGGTGAACCTGAACAATATCTTTATCGTTTTACTCAGCTCGGGATTTTGAGTTAATTCAAGGCAAGTGGGTTTCTAAAGTCAGGCACATTCACGGAGACAGAGACCTGGTTTGATATTCATGTGAACAGCGATCAGATCAGAGTTCACTGAACAATTATGTTAAACTATTTCACTGGACGCTGGCCAGGCCATCCCTGTACGGGTTTCCTACACATCCCCGAACTGATCTGGTGTCATGATAACTGAGCTGAATTCTAAATTCATCTCCGTTTGACATTTTGATGTCTGGTCATTTTAGTGGAGTTCTTTCTCCTGGCCAGGAATGGGCAGGTGAAGTCCATTTAATAAAACTGGTTTTATTGGTAGGTATTATCTTTTGATGCAATTTATTCATTAAGATGGATGATTTTGATATATTTTCTAGTTATTGTCTTGACATCAGTAATAACAAGATTATCTCTGCTCGTGATACAATGTTTCTGAATGATTTCTTTTGGGCCAGATTCTGTCTGTCTCTAATAGACCAGTTTGAGTAAGGAGCGTTAAACAGAAAACGAAAGAGGGTCGTATAGTTTGATCATACAGCATTCTCTCTTATCAGACGCTAACATGTGGTTATACATCAAATGCAGAGCTCTGTCAGGATATCATTGTCGAATTCGTCTTAAGTTTAGATTAAGTTTCGTGTATGCCAGCTGATACAGACTGTACTAAGCTGACATTATTCCAGTGGTGTTAGATCCGGTGTGAAGGGAGTGGAGCCGTCTTTGACTAGACACATCCTCTCGCTAGCCTGTAGCCTCCCATCCTCTCCTCATCCAGCATTCGAGACGCACGTTATGTGAAACGAAAGCATGTTGCTCATAGCAGGAATCAGACCTGCTGGTGAAGACGAATTACTCTTACGCTGGTGGAGTGCCTTCCCTTAAGCTCACGCAAGTACTTGAAGTCGCTGTCCAAGATGAGGTTATAAAACCGTTCATGTCTCTCTCACCCTCACACTGAACCAACACATCCAGTGGAAATGTTTCTGTGATTTATATCGGCTAAAGGGACATTGGTGAGAAGACGCATGAACTCTCTCTCTCTGCCTCTCTCTCTCTCTCTCTCTCTCTCTCTCTCTCTCTCTCTCTCTCTGGATGAGGCAAGTAGGAGAATGTGTTTCATCCCAATGTAGAAATGAATCAGAATTTCTCAATCGTACCATAATAACTTTTATCATAAAGAAAAGTATATAGATCACTAGCTGAGCATAATGTGTATGTTGACGAAAGGTTATACATTATATGCCTTTTTCATTCTGAGTTTCTCTCTGGTTCAGAGGATGCGTCAGGATTCATCATCAAAAAAAGAGATGTTTTTAGCTTCCCTCAGTTTTGCAGGCCTGGTTTTGAAATTCGAATTGATGCGTCTCCTGTCATGCGTCAACATGAGACAGTGAGAAGTCTACTCATGTTTCTCATTCGAAAATGTTTCACTCATTTCACGGCAAAGATGATGAACATAGGTGTAATAGTACACTTCCCTCTTGTGTATCTTTTACATTCTGAGGAGAGTAAAAGAAAATAGTCATCCTTGGTATTTGCAAAATTCGTCATATTTTAGCCCGTAACTAATTTATCTCTAGCTACCTTGAATGCAAACGTGGACATGATATATTCATTATGACCTGTTCCAGCATAGAGTTGCATGATTACTCATCCGAGATCAAGTGAAGAATGATTAGCATACATATAGAGGACCGTTTACGCATGTGATTATGTTCAGGAATGCGTAAGACTGTGACCATTGGTTCATATGAGCGTTCCATGTATGAATATGTATGTAAGTATATCTGCCCCCACACAGGGGGATCTATGAATAAATCAATATGCATATTTCGTCATGCGAATCTGCGTACAGTATCTGTGTGTGTGTGTGTGTGTGGGTGTGGGTGTGTGTAGTTTGCTAGAGGACCCCACGAGTCAATCTATAATACTCCTGCAACCTGGAGACTGCGCTTCACTTACTGTAGGGGATATTGAAGTGACCACAGTACTATAGTGTATCTTCAAACATATCCATTTTTGCCTGAAGAGGTACTGGCTACCTCAGTCCACTCAGGACCCCTTCTTCCCACCTATTATCTTCAAGCAATAATGTATACTTTTTTTCATCCTATTTTCTATGTCTAACTTATGTGTTAAGTAATCTTTCATAAGTGTTCCATGGGGGAGGATGTTCACTACGCTTGTAAACTTCAACATGTTATTGCTCATCCTCTGTTACAACTAACCATCTCCTGCATTACCATAAGGGAACGCGTCAGCTTCTGCCGTGTGGTATATTGTTGTTCAGTACGACGCCACCTACGACTTTGTTCCTGATTACATCTCTCGTCTTTCCTTTCTTTCATTTCTTTCATCACACAACTTCTCCTTCTGCTTCAATAAATCCATCACTCTGATACGGTCTAAGTTGATTGTCCTGATGCATTCCAATTTGGAGTCGGCCAATCAAATGATTTATCTTCTTCAGTTCGTTCCTCTGATCTCTCCGGATACCCTGCTCGGTCGACCATGGTTCCTCCCAGTATTCAGCGATTATTCATTTAAGTATAAAGATCTTACAGGTGCCACTGTGGCAGATTGGTAAGAGCTGTACGTTCGAGGTTGCACATGAGCAAGTTCGTCTCAAATGTACACTGAGGGGCGTCGTCGCCCGCTTGACTCCTTGGTTCATTGTGACTGGGAAGATCAAAGGTGGTTGGCCACAGGGGTAGGTAGCTACATTATTCCCCTGTGTGCTGTTAGCCACGATACTCGCGTGCTGCAAGCATGCCAACGTCAGGCAAGACACAAGAAGAAAGAGAACGCCAAAGGAAAAATATTATCCAATATTTTCGTTCAGTGGTTTGCTTATATAATCAACTTTGGATTTAAGTTTTTTCCAATAGGAAATTATCGTTTATCTTTTTCTTCCTAGAATAAACTAAACCCGCTCCAGTTAGTGGGAGGAATAAACAGGAGGTTCAAATACATTCCATGACGTACCGGTGCAATTAGTCCATCATGGGCCTTTATGTACGTACGGTCGGTTTGTTTGCGTGCGGCAAGAATAGCAATTCCCTAACGAGGCTTAAATGCGTCTCTTTTTACGACCAGGATAGAGCAGAGTCTGCTGGAGTTAGGAGGCATAACAAGTTTTCTCCATGTCACAAAGGTGGATGTAATAATGTGATCACATCTACGACGGATGTCTGACGGGTTGTCTAGCACGACGATGCATCTCAATGCTGCAAGGTACAGCACGTAGCAGTGACCACACATGTGTGTACATGAATCAGTCTCTCTCTCTCTCTCTCTCTCTCTCTCTCTCTCTCTCTCTCTCTCTCTCTCTCTCTCTCTCTCTCTCTCTCTCTCTCTCTCTCCTCTTCTTTCTGTGTATCTGTGTGCGTCTATGATTTACTTTGTTTACACCACGTCATGCCCCTCTGACCCTCTCTTCACCAGGTAAGGTCATCTCTGAGTCGATGGTTCTATAGTTCATGGGTCAGGGGGTCGGAGTCGGAGTATACGTCACCGTCGCGGTGACCTAACCTGGTGACCTCGGACCCCGACACAGGCCCCAGACACAGGCCCCTCGAGAATCTCTCGAGGTGTGTGTGTGTGTGTGTGTGTGTGTGTGTGTGTGTGTGTGTTTCACGATCAGATAGATTGGAATAGACATCTTGTGTGAAGATGATTGGTCCAGCCAGGTGTAATCCTGGTATCCACTTGGTGGTGGTGTCGGGTAGTGGTTCAGGTCGACAGTTGACCTCTGGTAGATTAATTTCTTATCCATCAAGTCTTCCCACAAAACATCGGCAATTATTAGACCTCCTTTCCCAAAATTTTCATCAGTGGTAGATGAGTCGTGTGTTCTCAACTATCTTTCTAGAGAGCTGAGAATATATCCAATTAAGGCGGGAAGGCAGATGGAGTGCACTGCGGAACGAAATCTTGAGATGCATATTAACACAATACAGGCGAATAATCTTGGACTCCGGAGCGATCGGGACTTGTCATGAGATGCTTCAATGGGTCGTCGATGTGGGTGATGAGGTGGATGAGCGGAGAAGAGCTGATTGGTGCGGGAACTGGCGGCGAGAGAGAGAGAGAGAGAGAGAGAGAGAGAGAGAGAGAGAGAGAGAGAGAGAGCGAGAGCGAGGACGGGGGGGGGGGACAAGGAGTGCAGATGTTCGGAGGCAGAGAGGGCCATGTTGGCGAATAGAAATGTGGAGAGTGGTAAAAACAATCGAGATTAAACTGAGGTAAATATGGATAAGGAGGAAATTTGATGCGTTAGTGAAACGGTGAAGCGACGAAGGACTTTGATGACAAGTAATCAGGACCAGATGAAGTAAAATTGAGAACTGATGAGAAAATTGCAACAGAAATGAGGTTAGTCTTATAATAACCTGTAGACTGGATCATTCCTGGACTAGTAAGAGTGTTGTAGTGTGATAAACTGGGATACTGGCCTGGTAACTGGAGTAGTAGTGGTAAGATGAAGTGGGACTTGAGATGGGGTAAAGCAGAGGAGCAGAAAGGTAAACTGAAGTGTACGCTGAGGTAAACTTAGGGGCAGTAAGTTTGAAGTGGAATGAGCGAAGCGAAGTGATCAGGAAGAAGAGAAAGGTAAACTTGGAGGACTGGTTAAGGTGCCTTGATATGGTAATGAGTTAAATCTGAAGTTAACGTGTGAAAATAAAGGAATATGGTTGTATCTGGCTGATAAGCTGCTTGTCACAGGAAAGGGAGTTCCACACTCTTGAGGCCCCATCTTCACCTATTTCTTTATGTACATTATAGGTACTTCACATCCGTCTATACTCGTGATAAAATCTTTCGATGACTATTCACCAGAGCCAGGGTAAACTTCACTCTCGTACTCATTCATGGCAGAGAGATTGGCCATTACGAGTGTCTTTCATCCTCTTAACCTGAGAAGACTCTGATCATTAGTAAGGGTTCTCAGGTTAATTGGAGTGGTAGGCTTTTGCATCGTAATTGGTCCTCTTTTCCATCAACAAGGAAATCTTATTCCTACAACATTGAGGAAACTCGGAAAAATCTAATACTTGCTAACAATGATCCTTAGCTTCGAGACACTGGTTTCAGGGAGTAGCGTTTGGATGTGTTATGAATCACATGTACCGAAGCCTTAATTTCAAGGTTTCTATTTTGAATAATTACTTTATGACACTTGTAAAAACAAAGACAAATAAATGGATATGAATTCAAACAGCAACAGACCACTGAGTTCTGGCGAGGTTGTGTACGTGTATGTACGTCTTTCTACTCCTGCCACAATAATTCATGAAATTCTATTCATTTCCAATATCATAAGTTTATGATATTGGAAATGAATAGAATTTCATGAATTATTGTGGCAGGAGTAGAAAGGCGTACATAGTAATTTTTCATAGAGGAAGACATGCAAACTTTTTGTGTGATTACGGTGAAAATTGTCGTTTGTGGATATGAAGGACACTCTATCCAGCCTTATGCTTAAACGTATCTATGTAACTGCTTTCCTTCCAGCGTTTAATCAGGTATTTGGAATGATTGGATGATCATTGTCGTTACTCTATCCATTCTAAAGGTTCTTCGTATGATGAAACAATATAGTTTTTGATATGCGCTTTGTCCTGACACAATGTCATGATCAAATCTATAAAGAAAAATAAACTAGGAAAGGAGTTCTCGTTGCTGACTCATGTATTGGGAAGACACAGATACAGACAGAACGTGGAGGAATCTTCAAGGAAGGGTTCCCACCGGCGCGTGTTGATGACTTCACGTGCCGTCCGGCATGGTAGATTATTGGACCCTCACAACAAACCATCGCTATTCATAACCAAACTGTCGGGTCCATGAGAGGGCTATTGGGTGTTGGGGTTAGTCTACCTCCTCAACTCTTCCTCAAATGACAGCTGGATCGTGAGTTTAGAGGTTAGTTTACATTATTACTGTCTTTATTTTTCATTTGATGGATATATATGTTTAGCCGCTGGGTTATGAGGTCTTTTTATATTCAGTTTACTTGACCATCATATTTGTATTTAACTATGGGTAGTAAACCCATCCTCGTATGATGACTGAATTGCAAATCTAGAAGTCTTTGAATTCAGTATTTGTCTTATACAGCTAACTATACATATTACATTGTTCGCCATAGGATGACTGTATTAAAAGTCGAGAGAATATTTAACTTTACCGCAGTTTGTGTATAATGATTAGGTAACCAGTCGCACATTTCAAGCCGTTCACCATAGGGAAGATGAACTCTGCGTTGAACATCTAGTTTACTGATGTATGATAGTCATACAATGTTATCACAAAGATCTGGTCAGTATACACTACTCCCAGAGACCTCGGCTAGCCAGGCTATGCACGGTGCTGGTCGATAGCCTTTGAAGCCCATCACAAGGGTCAAAAATAACCTGTTTAACCTACTGGAAAGTGATTAAACCTTATGTTTCTACCTTGATCTCCTTGTATGCTGCCATTAGTCCCTGTGGTCGGTCACCGTGTGTTAGATTCTCTTGTAAGGAGACGATTCCTTCAGTGTGGGTATGACGGTAGTGAGTGAGTGGTTATAGGATTCGTATGGTATCTCACTTAATGTTGCTGTACATATGGTGAATCCAATTCCATATGTTATTTTGCTCGTCCACATACTAATACTGTACTGATAAATCAAATGATACTTTCTTCCACCTTTTCATTTAGGTAACGAGTACTTAGGTACAGACGATAATTATTGTCACGTAAGGTCATCCACATGTATTGACGATACCCATGATATATTAACCCATACGATAACCACACACGAACCACAGTCATCCATATAGAGTGACACGCACATAGCACAGTCATCCACATACAGTGGCTTCAGTAATTAGTCACTCACAAGTGGTTACCAAACACATACCATAGTTACCTACAGGAACACGTTGACTACCACAACTATCCAAGTACGATAATCATACCTAAGCGTCAAGTCTCCAGTGACCACATATATGCTAAAGTCGAACATATACAATATAATCTTGTCACTTGAATAGTCACACCAGCGTCTGTGTTGTGGACGCCTGTCATGTTATAAAGTTTCAAATCATTGTGGCATCACTGTGATCGTCTGCTAAGAGCTTTTACTCCAGTTAACATCGGCAATGCTCTCTGGCCTTTGACATTTCATCTTAGAAATTTCTTGTCTCTGTTTGTCCTCGCTCACTGTACCTCTCCTGAATCATTGCAGGACAGAGGTCCACACCAGAGAGCATGCCTATCATACATATGTGACACTGCATAACTTAGCGCTTATCTTAAGGCTTATCTAAGCGTTCATAATGAGGCACTTGTCCAATCTGTTTTAGATTTGTCTGAAAATGGAATATGGACTCATGGAAATTTTCCTTTTATTCACGTCAGCAATATGAAGATATCAAGGTAAACAAAGTTTAGAGAGAATTTCAAGTATAAGATCATTATTGATGAAACACTCTGACATGAGTTAGTTTATCATCGTCTCACAACTCGCTCACTGGAATGCATTTCACTTAAACCTAACGACATGATCTTATCCCCACGAAAAATATTACATTATCTTTTCTTGATCGTAGATTGATATTCATTTTAGCCTCAACATTGATAAGCTCCAGCTTGGTCTAGAACCAACTGTCTCAGGTTCAGACTAAAGAGTTGTACTTGTGACAGAACGGTCGTAGATCAGAGAACATGAAGTTCAGATGGTAAATGAGAACGGTTCTCCATTCTCTACCAACAGTCTGTTATGATGATGGCGGGAGCTGAGAAGCCCATAACCCATATAAATCCTTCTCGATTCACAATAACCAGCGCTTTCTTGCCTCCCCCGTGTAAAGCCTTGTATATGTGTAAAGAAAAAAAAAAGGAATGAAGGCTTATTGTTCAGCTTTCCCACTCAGTAGCTAAGGTGTCAAAAACAGACATGAAATTGTAAATAGGTTACTAAACCGTGTGGGTAAATTCCCATCAGCAGAAGTGGGTCAGTTCGGGTTCATATCACTTGCAGATGACTAAATAACCAACTGAACCATAAAAGGTTTATAGGATTTTTTTTTCTTTTATCAGACAATCGTTATAACAATGGTTTACATGAAGGAATCACTGTAGACACTATCGGCTGTTGACTGGTCCATGTTTTATCGTTTTTCTCACTGTTACATCATGACTGATATACCAGTGAAAGTGTTGAAAGCAGTACCGTATATGGAGACGATTAATTATAGACTTGATAGTTATTTCGCTTCAAATCCATGACTGAGATTTTAAGAGACATTTACAGGTGTTAGTCTTTGAAAAATCTTGATGTCTCTCTACTGTCACACTAATCCATGAGTTTCTGTTCTCTTCCAATGCCACAATCACCCTCGTTAGGATTCATTGGTCTGTTACTGTTTGAATTGATTTGTATTCATCTGCATGAAGTGGGCACAAAAGTATATCAGGAATTGAATGATGAAATTTACCAACATATTTTGATTTTCGTCGGGTAGAAAGGGTCGCAAAAATGATTTCAAGAAAATAAGATTCAATTGTTTACAGAAACAACCTAAATGCAATGATGCCGAGACTTAAGTTGTTTACAGTGGTGGAGACGATGCGTGTCTAACACACAAACAGGGAGGCAACATACACAAGCTGAGCCAACAAATATTGGCCAAAATAATCTCGCCGGTGAACTGGGCAAACCTGGAAGAGGAAAGAACAACTCTGGCAATATCTGGGAGCTGAGCTTGTTGCCTCAAACCAAAAAAAACAATATATAAGATCTCGTGCAACCAGGAGGAAGGTGGTGAAGAATGAGATGACCAGGTGAGAGATGAGCTCTGCATGCATGTCATCACGGGGAAGACTTTCTTTTAGATTCTAGTGATGTTAGAGTTATCCTCGCGTCATGGTGTACAGGGAAGAAGAGAGTGTGTGTGTGTGTGTTACGGAGACAGACAGACCACGGCTCTCTCCCCTCCCGCCACTCCCTCCGACAACACCCGAGACGGAAAACAGGTAGAAAAGATATACTTGCAGGATTACTATACTTGAAGAGAACTTTTATAGAAAGGTCATAAGGTAGACTGAACATGAATATATCATGCATCCCATCAGTAACGACATGCAACCCTGAGAGAGAGAGAGAGAGAGAGAGAGAGAGAGAGAGAGAGAGAGAGAGAGAGAGAGAGAGAGAGAGAGAGAGAGATTCTTTGAAAGAGATTTTTCACTTGCAAGGTACGGAGTGCAGAACCGCACACACACACACACACACACACACACACACACACACACACACACACACACACACACGGCGACAATGTATGATATAATCATATATATATATATATATATATATATATATATATATGTATATATATATATATATATATATATATATATATATATATATATTTCATGTGTGGCGGGGTGGCGAAGGAATGGATGACGGCAGCAGGTGTGGATGTGTATATGTGTATATATGTATATGTATGTATACGTTGAAATGCGTAGGTACGTACATGTGCGTGTGTGGGCGTTTATTGTATATACATGTGTATGTGGGTGTGAAGGCTGGTAGAGTGTAGCAGAACATGGTACCAGGTTTCCATTCATCTGACTGGCTTGCGACGCCTAACGTGCTTGTCCTGAACGGTGGGTCGTCAGACTCCAGTAACAAGTTACTTGGTTAAATAATTTTTACATTTGAGGCGGCAGAAAACCTCGGTGTCAAGTATGTACAAAGGAGACGAGGTGTCACTTGTGTTATCTTGTGTGTACACGTCCGAGAATGAGCATTTGTACACAGAGTCGGCTCTGTACAAACGGACCGTCTCTTGGTGTGGCAGCGTACTACACTTACTTCCACTAATCGAAGATAAGAACCCTCCATTTTCGTCAGGTCTGTGGCATATGATGTTACGGAGTACGTTATTTGTTATAGCGTGTGCCGAACCCTTGGCTCAGATTCAGAACAACATTAAAAAATCATATTGGCCATTCCACCTAATTTATCATACCTGTCTTGACGGGCAAAACATACGTTCCTATGATATATAGCGGAAGGGTATAAGAAATGAGCAACTGACTCCACGCACATATATGATTTTTCTCTCAGACTTTTTCCGATACCGTCTTCTCGCATTGGCTACTTGGCTAGATGGCATTGCACATACCACAGAGTCTCGCAAACCACCCAGCCTCTCCCAGGACCAACTTTATGGAATGGTGTCAGTTCCCACAGGCTTCTGGATCTTATCTAGGGCTGGATGCTCGGGGCGGAGACGTTTCCATTTCCTATGGACTTTTCTGAGCCTTCTCACTTCTCCCGGAAGCTGCAGGGGACAGCAGCATTCTCCAAGGGGTTTCAGCTCTTCATCCAGGGAAAGTATTTGGGATGAAGACGTTCCTATTTCCTGCGGATTAGCCTAAGACCCCCTCCCCTGCCTCCCCCACATTACACTCCAGGTGGTAATGATATTTTCTTTTAGAGCTGACGAGCAACTCGCCTCGCACAGCCACACCTGCTAAACGGAAGTTATTCCCATTTTTGCGTCTTCAGTGACTCCAGGGAAACATGAGGCGGGGCAGCAGTCACTAGTGCACTCAGTTAAGGATGATGGGACACGCACACATACACACTCGTGTGAGTGTATATATATATATATATATATATATATATATATATATATATATATATATATATATATATATATATATATATATTTATATATATACTTTTAAAGGTCATTCAGTATGCAAGCTGGATTTTGAGAGAATGTACACATTTACTACGTGGTCCACGGGCCGCATGTGGCCCACACTTGTCTCTCCTGCGGCCCGGAAAAGAAAGAAAAATATGATGAGAAATTGAGTAGGAGATGTTATAAGCAATGATCGTAAGTATAGGGAAAATACTGTGTTATCGAACTACGCAGGACTCTCTTCAGGAACGGATCCCCACAGACCGAATCGACCATAAGCAGGATGTACAACAAGTTCAGATCACTTGACACACTTTTATGACAGCACGATGTACTACAGGCAGGGTCCACAGTACGTTCGCCCAATGAACATGCAATTGCGACAACTAACAGGCTTAACAGAAGCTGCAGAATTCACGAGAGGCAACACCAACAACAGGGAGGCGTCCACGTGGAGGGACACTACCTAAATATTAACGAGGTACACTGATGGACCGATTCGTCCGGGGAAGCTCCAATGCTCCTACATATTCGTTCCTCGCCACTCCGCCACAATACATAGTTCAAGTTCGACAATTTACTTTTAAATTCCTCATCTGCTACACCACATGATTCTACTTGGAGCTGCAGTGTGACAGTTCATTCCGTATGAGATCTGGTACGTTGGGAGGAAGCAGTGTGTGTGTGTGTGCAGATCTGACATGGGAACTATCGTTGTATGTTGTGTGGTACAGTGGTTCTAGGGTTATTGTGGAGGCCAGTCGTATGTGTTTATGATTAGCGAGGGAGCTCTTGGTGTAGGTGAGCCTTTGTGGATTGCAGCTGAACGCTTTAACGTAAGAGCTAGTGGTAACTATGTACAGGTAGCAGAGGACCTAGCAATGTTGGACTGACTGTGCAGTTGTAGAGTTACTGTAGCTGCATGGTTATAGAGGTGGTCCACTATAGGATCTGGTTTTGTGGGTGGAGGAAACAGCTGTATAGTCAGGGAAGGAGCAGGTAATTTAGATGTTAATTCAGTGAGGTATTCGAACGTGTAGATCTAGTGTTTCAGTGGATGTAACTACTGTAATCTATTCCAGATTGTAGTCTAAATGCGAAGGTTATGTGGTGGTTAGAAGCTCTGAAAGTAGAGCTGGTATGAGAGGCGGTGGTGTAATAGGTAACCAATGTGGGAGTTGTGGTACGAGTTCACATTCCGTCAGTAGAGTCATCATGGAGTCTGAAGTCTGAGTGTAGAGTTAGTGCAGAAGGTTATAGAGAGAGTAACGTTCACGTGAGAGTTGAAGTTGTTGATGCAGACTTAGTGTAGCGACCGGGCGAGTTCGACGGGGAATTATACGCTTCACAAAAAAAAGTTTCATTAATTCCGAGTTTTGAGTAGATTCTGCTCTTCAAAAAAGTTGATAATTACATGTTTCTTCTTATGTTTAGTGCAATTTATTCCATTTTACGTGAAATTATGTGAAAATGTATGAATAAAGTAGCGTGCATCCAAAGACAAGTATAGATCGTTGACTTGAGCAACTGTTGTTATATAATCTAGACTTGCCGAAACATTACTTCATAATCTCTTTACTCGTTAACGTTATTAAGTGACACGACATATATCTGAGGGAGAAATTTGAGTTAGTAAATCAGTTTCGATTTACATTATCTGGTAATTGTAATACAGCGACGTTATTCGGACATGTTTCATTCAGCCAATCATCACCGACCTGTCAAGTGCATGTTCGCCTCGATAAAAAACACTGTATAGTTTGGAAGCTGGTAACCTGGGGGGTAACCAGCCTGGCTGGGGGTTACCAGCCTGGCTGGGGGTTACCAGCCTGGCTGGGGGTTACCAGCCTGGCTGGGGGTATGGTTAATTCGCAGGTTTGAATGCGTCTGCAGTTGATGCGAGTCATGCATGTATGGTGATAAGCCAATACAAAAATTTTGGTTGTGAATGCAGGTGTTGGTGATGGTGGTGTGGGAGAACCGTTTGTGTGGGTGTTGGAAATGGGGGAGTAAATAGGGCGGTAGTGTCACACTGGGAGCCTCTCTGTGAGACATGGTAGTGTGGGTAGAAAGTTACCACAGTGAGAGGGGGATTATGGTAGAAATGTGGACGATATTTCCGCGAGCACATACACACATACCAACGGCATGATCACTCTATGAAGTCATAACTGTCAGCAAATGACCTAATTTCTCCTAATAAGAGAGAGAGAGAGAGAGAGAGAGAGAGAGAGAGAGAGAGAGAGAGAGACGCAGCGTTGTGACTAATCCATAAGGAGAGTATCCTGCAGCGCCCTGAAGAGACCTCCAATATGCCATTACGGCCGTATAGAAACTACCAGCGAATTGAGTTACCTTCTCCAGTTGACGCCATCGGCCGACTAGGGAGTCCATAATTGGACGGTCTCGCGTTCCTTGTGATCTGACCCTTTTCTTCGTACGTAATATCCTGTTACGCCTCCTTTCATCAGGCATCTCTTGTAGATGTTATGTAACCCCCCCCCCCCAGGGTGTGTCTCCCTCTCTTCCTTATCAGTTTAGAGATAGTGAGGTAAGGACGTCGACTGCTCTACCTGGTTACGCTGAATGATGTCTCTTACATGTGTTGGCTTTACAACTTTTCCTCATGTTTCCCATCACGGTTGTGTAGCGTGCCTGTGTACGTTGGCTCTTCTGTATCTCTCATTCATATTTCCGTCATGTGTTCCCATCAGTTGTGCTTCAGTTATCTATACAGTTATACGTGATTATTTGTTGGCATTTATCAGGTTTCCTTATTCCACTGCGATGAGTTTCCCTTCATCCGAGTACGTTTCTCTCCCGTAAGTTAAGACCGAGAGGTTGCAGTGTATCTAACAAACGTCGCGTAACACCTTTGAAAAATGTCCTCTTCCAGTAACCTGCAGACGATCGTTAGTTCTGGAGGTATATTAGATTTTCTAGCTACCAGTGAATGACCTCCTCTTGCTCCAAATGACGCAGCATCTATCATAGAGGGCTATGAACTGCGTCCTCTGAGTTGATAGCCTTAATACGCCCTTTTAAGCATTTTTGATTTACCTGAAATCAGTCCAGTTTACGTAAGCTCTGATCACACTTGCAGTACATGTAGGATATTCACATCAATAGATAACTCGTTTTCATCAGTTTTAGTTATAAGCTTCACCTCCTCGAGGAAATCACATCTATTGATGTTGTCTGTTAATTAAGGATCGAATGATGTCTGGGGGGGAATAATTTTTCTTAACCTATTCACACAAGCTGGCTATCACACCCGTTTGATGTCTACGATGTATTACATATGAGGTGGTACCAACTTGTCCCACTAATTCTTACTTACCATTTCTCTCATTTAATTACTCTTGTTTTGTCTAGTCTCTCTCTCACGGGCCGCGGGATAAAGAGGTATGGGCCACACGGAACAATCATAGCAAAACTTCGCCTGTAAACTGACATGAATCTAAAAGTTACAATCAGGCGGGAGCAGGGATAGAGCACATCTTTACGTGTGACCAGGGATGGAGCACATCTTTACGTATGACCAGGGATGGAGCACATCTTTACGTGTGACCAGGTTTGCACATCATGACATCACGAACACAACCTTACGTGGCTAGACCCTACCTTATGATTACATCTGCTGCAGTAGGAGTCACCAGTGTCTATATGGTCGTGAGTCACAAGTTGACCATCATCGTTCTGCCTTGAATGGTTATGTACTATTGTTTATATCATGGGAATCAGCCGCCTCCTTGAATCTGTATTTGATGAAGAATAACATACTATGGAGTGGGAGACATTTCTATGCATGGAATATTACTCAACGAAGAAACAAATATGCAAAAATTTGCAGTGTTGTACACACTTTAGGCTTCGCTGAGGTATGTGTTAACATACAGCGTGAAAATGATTTGTATATACTTTATACGAAATGAATTAATGAAATGTGTAATAAAGAAAAAACATATATACATTATGTACGCATGTATCATTTTAGATTTCATTAGAACTTAGCCAAAGGAAACGAGAAATGTTTCTTTATTTACCATCAGTATTTCTACAAGTATTCATTAGAGAAGACTGAACAAGTAGGAGGTATATAAACACCAGACCACACCACTCTCACTACTTAGCGTTAACTTAGTAAGGAATAGGAAAAAAAATGATGGAACATGTCAGTCTGATGATATACACGACCTCAAACTTCTCGACTGGCAGGAACAGGAGGTACAGATCGGTCTCCATATCCCATTTTCCATCATGTCACAGAAGACAGTTCTTGGAGCAGAATTAATGTACGTGCCGGGTGAGAGGGATGGGAATACAATTGTTTAATTATACGGTGATGACGACCTGAAGGGAAGAGAACTCTCTGCCCATTTTCTTCACCTCCCTGATCTTCCTCCGTCAAAAATTTTTCTTGGGGAAAAAAATGGATCCAATACATTTGCATATCCCGCCCGATATGTCCGCAGCTTCGTTTTGCGGATGAGGATCGAGTGACGTTGAAGAATTTAATCATGTAATCGCAGAAAATCCTCAGAGGAAACCAAAATCTGGAACTTATGAGATAAATGAAAGGTAGGTAGGTAGGTAGATTACAACGATTTACTCAGTCTTTCTGGACTAAATGGTCTTGATCACCCATGTAATATGGTGAGGAAGTTCATCAGGACGAGTCAATATCCGAGTGAGCGACATGAGACAGACTTTCCTGCTGGCTACATCAACAAGCTGGGGAAAGCCGGATGGAAATCCTTGATTAGAATATTGGTAAAAACTACAGCTGATCTCTGTCCTTTAATGTCACTAGGTAAAAAGTGCTCATCTTTAGGTACTGTGATGAAAAATATATTCTCCAAAATCATGGAAGAAGCTCCTTCAAGAAATATTCTGATTATACTTACACGTTTCCGAGAAGAGAAGTCGCTGAGGAATCGAGTCCTTTCTTGTCCAACCCTTCGACATGATTAAGGAAACTATAAGAAAGAAAATCTTTACATCGCGAACGGAATGATAGAAAGGAGAATGTTGGATTAAAAGCTAACTGACGTTGTACTGCAACTGAATGTAGACAAATGAGAGTTTGGGAGTGAGCTCATGATCATAGGACCAGAAAGCTAAATAATTTTTCTTAGCGAAGACCTTAAGGGTAGGGAGAGGCTCAGATTCAGAGTAATACACACACAGCTTGGCAGAAGACTGGAGACAGTGAGTCCACAGTCATCGATGTGGAAGGAGAAGCAGTAGGATTTAGACCACTGATTGGTGAGATGAACGCTTCAACGGGAATAACTACCATAGATCCATCATCCAGATATTCAGATCCAACGTAGTTAATACGTCACCGATATTTTGGTACAGATGGATACAATCTACACGATTAATCAGTAGTCCGAGAAAGATTAATTCGTGCAACTTTCGATGCAATAGGGAATGCTGAAGCTTGCTAGATGTGTAGGAAACTGGAGTGTGCGTGAGACAGATTGTCTGTCAAGAACCAGGAGGATGGGGGACACAGATTTACTCATGGAAAGATGGGGTTTAGCAAGGATATACCGATGTTAAGAGGTCCATTGAGGTATGGCAGAGGAGAACAGATTATTCTGAATTGTTTATTAGGTTTACGTTGAGAATATATGACAGACTGCAGAGAAGGTTTGCAAAAGGTTCTCCATAAATTCAGTTATGTTAGATTGCAGAGGTGGATGACTGTAGCCGTCGGGGTGAACACTTCTCGCTGGAACCATTCATCACAGCTGAAAACCCCCTTTAATTGCCTTTGTCAGATGGGAAGATTGCTCGGTGTCAGGGATAGATTTAGGAGAAGCAAGGGCGAGGTAGTAACGCTAGCTTTGGTTACGGTCCTCAGTAGAAGGTTGCTGCAGTCTGGAAAAAAGCTTTTGTTTACTCTTCTTCTACTTCTAAGGGAACGACAACTTTCTAAGTAATGTTTAGGCCAGAATACTTCACTTGGACCTTGGGTCTGAGTAGTCTGTGTATCTATGAAAATCGATGTAACTTAAAAGTTCTACGGTTCAAGAAAGTATGATATTTTTGGCGACCAGTCAGCACTGGTTGGCCAAACCTTATCTTGGCCAACTAGTTTATCTTTAACGATGTTTATCTTTTCCTTGCGCCACCACCTGGTTGCGTTAAGGCAGCGTCGGGAGGCCAAGGGAGGGATGGAGGATCCCGGTTGTGAGGAAGGTAAGGTTGATTGGTTCGACTGATTTAATCCAACACTTTCCCTGGTCTTTAAGGTGGCGACGAGTATGATTACAGCCTCAGTCTCGGTGGACTTGCTGACATCAGAATTGATCTTTTCGCTAGTCAGAATTGATCCTTGTATGAATCTCGTTATTTGAAAAGAACTCTCATGTAGGGGAATATCGAGTAAATAGAGTAATATACAGGAAATTTTTATATACTAGTCCCCAGCTAGTCGGCAAAATAACTATGTTTATGATTCGATCCATTTCTGTGATGAACATCTGTCCAGAATCTTCCTAACTCATAACGTCCCTGTTGGTGAGATGCTTCCCTTCCGTGAATGTGAAATGTCTGACGGGCTGCTCCATTTCCATATTCCTCTGGACAATTGCCTTGATTTCATGAATATACTGAACATAAATATTCTTTGGAGGAAAGATGAAATACTTAGCTTTGTAGTGTAGCCATGGGTTTCACCGACATGTTCGTCTCAAGTGTAAGAATATATGAATGTATAACATGATGTACGACGGAACATGACCAAACTTTACCAGATAATGTGATCTAATTTTCTGTTCAGTGATTAAAATATGGGTTTGATTTGAAAATAATACGAATGATCAGCATTTTTACCGCAGTCATTCCCAGTAATTGTGTGTGTGTGTGTGTGTGTGTGTGTGTGTGTGTGTATCACTACCATATGTGTTACAGGAAGACAGTTTCTCAGTCGTGTTGGCCGTCTCTCATCCTTGTGTATTGTGTACCATGGCTATGCTCCTACCTTGTGTATGATAACTGTGTGGTTACTGTTTGTGTGTCACGGGGAGAGAGTTTTACACTCATGTTGCCTTGTCTCTTAACCTTGTATATATGTACCAAGTATTTTACTCCTATGTAGTTATGCACGTACATAGGTAACCATTTCCTCGACTCTCCCTGAGGGGTAGATGAACAGATGAGTGGATCGTGGACCAGCTGCCGCGACCAGGGTTCGAAACTATTTGGGTTTGATCCCAGGTGGCCCGTGCAACCGTGACGGTCAGTGACGATAACCGTTACGCTACGGAGATCCACACACACACACACACACACACACACACACCAGTTTAAGCTAGGTACCAATTTATCTAGCAGACTCAAATTGGTGGATCAAAACACCTTGGTTGGGTGTGGGTCTATTACAACACCAAGGATATATACCCATGCTTGGCCCGGGCTTGATCATAGTGGGTATTTGTGTAGATTTATTTTGTCTCATTTCTCGTGGCGTCCTGAATGAAGTCAATTAAAAGAATGCAGCGACAATTTAGGGAAGTTGTGCATAAAAGACCCACTAGACCATAAGCCTATTGATCAATTACTGGAGGACGCCATTCAAGGGGAGGGATCAGGCCGACCTTGACTGTCAGGCACCAGTATGGACCTAGCGGTTGAACACTTCCTCCTTAAGTCTGTGCAACTTGCCACTTGAGAACTTGACGCGTTCATCAGTAGCCTTGTTTGGCGTAGTTATCTGCAGTCTTGTAAACCTCATACGTGCCACGAACAGAATCCTGATGATAAACCAAAGAGGCATACACATCCGCTGTCAACATTTCAGAGTCTGGTCCCGATGTTGATCCCACGATTGCTGGATCGTGTATAATGTTTGCTGACGAGGCAGTGTCGCACATTTCACGGACGTTCGACAAGCACGACTCACACCTGGGCGCCTGAACATCCTCATGAAACAGAGGACGAGAATAAAACAGCCAAAATCTTAATACTTGGTGTGGCTTGCTGTATAACACGGTCATGGACCTCCTCAACGCAGGTGGAGATGCTTTTTCATCACATTTAAGATTTTCTTACGACTCAAGTGGATGAGATCGAATCCATAACTGATTTCCCAACACGACACCGCTCCCCGTTACTGGAACTTCAACCCGCTGGGATTCTGTAATCAATGGACCCTTGGCCTTGGGAGGAGGAGTGTAGGAGGTGGCCTAGTTTCGTGGTCTCCTCGATCACAGACCATTATGTTCATCGATATTTTCATGTTGGGATATGTTCAGGGTGCACTTCCGAGAGGTTGTGTCATCGTCAGAGGACGGGAAGGACCTCCTTGTCCCAGAAGGTCTCACCTTATCCTTGGGTAGCGCAGCCTGGAAGTTGTAGCATACCCCCATAAACTGTGTCCTGCGGCTATAATACTAGCTGTGCCATAAGGCTGTTGCCCTGAAGGTGTCATTGTCACAGCACGTTGTGGAATATTGTGTCGTGAGGTCATTGTGCCAATAGATCATTAAGCCATGAGGGAGTATTGTCTCGTGAAGGCATTATGGTGTGATTATTCTGTGATGAGAGTTATGTGTTATGATAATCATTTTTTCTAAGAAGACACAGATCAGTGAACGAAATATCATAAATTCATTGCGGCATAAACATCGTCACTTTACGTTCATCGTGAATGCATTTTATTCACCTTCATGTTACCATACGTATTCTCTGGATATAATTGATGTATTTACTTGCCTCCTGGATAAAAATCTATTTCATTAAGTCTGTTCCGTGCAGGTTTAAGGGAAAGTGTTTGTACTTGATCCTACAAGTATTAGTATATGGCTGTTTTCTCCTTCGGAGTAGTTAACGTAAGTAAATCAAGCCATCAGTTTGTGTAGACAGAAGCAATAGAAATGTTAATTTGGTTCCCTTCCCTTCCCTCGCACAGGTGGAAGATAACTTACGGATGCGTCATCGATATCAAAGGAAAGTTTGGTAATAATTCTCAGAGGTCGATATAGTTTGAAGTAATGAGGAAAATACTGCAACATTTATCTACATTAGATGTGATCTCAAGGACCAGCTGATGTATTCAAGTGGGGAAAGTTGGGGTGAGGGAATACAATCACAGCCAGACGCCGTCGTCTGCGTCACTGACGATGGACAAAAGTTCCTCCGTCAGCGTCGCCGCCCGGAGGCACACCTGCCGCAGATGAAGCCGCTGCTTATCTAGTATATTTACACCGTCTGTACGTTTTCTGTTTTAATGACTATTCATTCTGGTTTTTGCTCCCGAGTGCTGGCTGCTGTGTGTGCCCCCACCACTAGCTAGACCATGCACTCCTCGGCAAGCTGCTGCGTCACATGATTACTGTGTGGACGCTGGCAACTCAAGGGCGGGCTGTTTTGATAAGTGTATTTTTTCTTACACTTCGAAACTTTGGAACCCTTTACCCTCTCACGTCTTTCCCAATAACTATGACCTGGCACGTTTTGAAAGACAGGTTTTTCACTTCCTCTAAAATTCGTAACTGCTTTACCTAGTCTCTTTTGTCTTTCATCTTTCATACCCTGTATTTCAGTTAAGGCCTGGCCATAATGCAAAATTTTGTCCCTGACTGGAGCCTCCAGTCTAAAGAGAAAAAGTTATGCTAAATTAAAGATAATTAAATTCCAAATGATACGTCAAAACACATTTTGTAATATAGTATTGTATAGTATATATATATATATATATATATATATATATATATATATATATATATATATATATATATATATATATAACCTCAGGAGTCCTCTCTGAGGGGAGGGAGGGAGCCCGGGGGTGAGCTGCGTCGTTTTGCCTCCTACCACCACCACCTCCTGGTGGTATGGGGTGGGTGGGGGGTAAAGCCACGTGTATAACCTAAGATGAGAGGAAATTTACATAATATTCATGAATGCATACGAGTGAGGACCTCGAGCAGGAAGTATCAAGGTGGCACTCGTGCGTTATCTCGGGTTATGAGTGGTATTTAGCAGCAGCAGGAGGACGGGATTGTGAGAGAGCCGCTAGCACTGCAGTTCTGCTCGGGGGCCGTGAGAGGCATCCAGCACCTGCGACGTGACGAGCAACAGCCTCACGGGTCTACGTGATGCATGAGTGAGACTCGACAGGTGCGCCACGTGAATTCAAGCTACTGGCACTACTGGGCGACGGGAAACGTGCCTTGTAGGTCTTGGCTGATGCTGCACCTGGGCGATGTCATCACGATACCACGGGAATACTTGACATCTCACATGTTGGTATCTCTAGCAGCAACGTCGTTATGTTTGCTCTATTGATTTGCATTCTTCCACTCTAGAAACGTTCAGTTGTCACCAATTCTCTTTTGGAAACATTCGATGCACCTTCCCCAACGCAATAGTAGCTATGAAAGACCTTTGCTGAAAAGCAGGTGAATGACAGCATTTATTGTCGTTGAGGGGGGGGGGGTTTGCTGACAGACATTTTGGAATATGACGCTGACGAGTTTCTCTTGCAGGTGGTAACGCAGCGAGCGAGGAGTATCTTTCGACAAGGATGTATCTTCCTCAGGAGTACAGTTATCTTTGAGAACCCTCCGGCTTCAAAGGAGCCCACCGTACTCTCCTCCCATAGAGATCCCAGCATTGAAACCAGCTGTAGGTGCTCCATACATGAGTTCCAGGATTTGCATAACAAGCTAACTAATTGATTATTTTGGAGAAGGTGTGAACGGCAGAGATCAAGGACACATTCGGTGACCGGCACACGCGATAGAATCCCCTGAAGACAAGATTCTATTCTGGCAAAACTTGGAAGGCACTAATGGTGTGGGTAACACCTGGTAACTGGCGGGTGATAAGACAAATTTGTGTGGATGGTTGATGTTACGGATACATTGGACACTACAGGTAAGGGTTAGTTGCAGTAGCAAGATTGGAGGTAAAATCATACAAATTCAATTAAGTCCAATTATACTGAGGACGAACACTCGACGTCATGAAGTAGAACGTGGGATTTCATGTGGTATGAGCAAATAAGTCATTAACAAGCGAGCAGTATTGGCCACCTCTCCGTCCAGTCGTCAGCATGTTTCATTCCTGTGGTGACAAAGTTGTTTCAGTACTATGACTATGGCTGGTGAGGTAAGCCTGTACGATGCTCCCCAGTCATCACAGATGTGAAGTAGCTGATGCCATTGGTTAGTTACGAACACTTCTGAATGACCTCAGCAGATGGTAGCGACGTATAGCATTCAGATATGATCCACATCAGCTATGACGTGTGGGTGATCCATGACTTAGCAAGCACCCTAGATGCTGCATTGCTATCCTTCCAGTCAAGTAAAGCACCGCAATACATTGTTCGTCTTCGTGCTGACTAGTATTCCCACTTACAGATCCATGCGTCTCAGTCATCCACAATCATTCTCACTAATTCTTTTACAATGCAGCGTGCCCAGTGTACTGTACAATCCCCTCTAACCTCTCCTCACCTCGGCCTCGTTCGTCTGGATTCCCAGTTTCCTAAATTTAAAGCTACGTTCAGCGTCAGTCCTCTGGTGCAACCCGGTCCATAAAATATCACACGCAGCTTGATGTTCCAGTTCTTGACAATCCTGGAACTCCATTGTGAAAAGAATCAATCTCCCATTCATAACTTTTTATCCTCCAGCTTTGAAACTCTGCCTGTTCGCTCATTCTTTTCTACATATAACCCGAAGCCTTCAAACCTAGAGCATATAGATATCTTTCATCTCATATCCTGTGTAGCTTAGGGCTAGTATTGTTTGTATGTAGTTTACAATGTCAATGAAATTTTGGGTTGCATGTTATGACTCATGAAAAAAACAATATATATATATATATATATATATATATATATATATATATATATATATATATATATATATATATATATGTGGCATTTATCGGCTTGAGCATATGATAGGGTTGACAGAGATACCTTGTGGAAGGTCTCAAAAATATGTTGTGTGGGGTGCATGTTTACGGGTAGGAGGGGACTAGAGTAAATGGTTACAAGTGAAGATTGGTCTATGGCAGGGGTGTGTGATGTCACCATGGTCGCTCAATTTATTTATGGTTGGGGTGGCGAGGGAGGTAAGTGCGAGAGTATTGGAGAGAGGGGCGAGTATGCAAGCTGTGGGAGATGAAAGGGCCCGGGAAGAGAGTGGGTTGTTGTTTGCTAATGATACAGCACTGGTGATGGATTCGAGTGAGAAACTGTAGACGTTTGTTACTGAGTTTGGAAGAATGTGTAAAGGGAGGAATTCGAGGTGAAATGTGAATGAAAGCAAGGTGATTTGAGGAGACTACAGATATCAGAAGGTACTCACAGAGAGGAAGCACCTGTCATCAACATCCAAAC
Source organism: Panulirus ornatus (assembly GCF_036320965.1). Lineage (NCBI taxonomy): Eukaryota > Metazoa > Arthropoda > Malacostraca > Decapoda > Palinuridae > Panulirus > Panulirus ornatus. Next base: position 39,058,941 of record NC_092224.1, read on the forward strand.
ATGACCACTGCTATACAGCTCTTTGATTGCCTGCCAATAGGATGTAGACCTAATGCCGTTTTAGAACAGGTGGAACACGTCGCTGACCACACCCGTATAATAACGGCCTCGCTTGACCCAACAGTGTATTTAGTGATGGACTTTCTATATTCTTACCACATATGATATTGTTGTTCTGTGTTTCCTCATCCATTCCTGATGATGCCTCTGTGAAGGCGAAAGCTTGAAATAGATATAATGGATAATTTTGGACAACTGATGTTTGAGCACCCACCTCGCAAACGCGGGAGACAGCGGCAAAAAAAAAAAAAAAAAAAAAAAAAAAATATATATATATATATATATATATATGAAGGTGAAATCTCACTTCAGTAGGAGTTCACCTTCATACTCTCATCACGGACATGTGTCCTTATCATATATATATATATATATATATATATATAATATATATATATATATATATATATATATATATATATATATATATGTATATATATATATATATATATATATATATATATATATATATATATATATATATACATAATACAAATGAGCTGATTGCCTGTAATCATCTATCACAAAGCTGCCAAATATAAACCTGGAAGTCTATGATCATCGTAATGTAGCACAATTGTGAAACATATATACATTTCTGAAAGACATTCAGTAGCAGACGCTGTAACCATTAAAGCTGCCTACATATCTAGTGGCGACTGGAGAGCTGGTAAATTTTGCATGAGGGACTTGTTATATTCATCTAGTGTGAAGAGATCTGAATTTTTTCTTTTTAACTTTATTGTTCCTATTGACTTTTAATTAATTTTGACTTAAAAAGCTTGATCATTGTTCATTCAGAAGTCTCAGTATATAAGCTATAACCATATACTTAATAGATGCATTAAATTTGGTGATTTTCTATACCAAAGCTAAACACATATCTTTATGGAAATCATCATGGCGTGTACACTTTAATAAGGACAATACCCGCTTATGCTGCTCATGCTAACATAAGTGATATTGTATTACGTAGTATAACACTTAGTTTATTACTGGCTTAGGGAAATTTTTTCAGTTCATGATATAAATCACTTCAAGGATTCCTACCATTATTCAGATTATCAAATCTTCATCCTCTTTCAGTAATCTGTATATGTCTTTCTGTTCCTAGCACATCAATGCATGAGTTTCTAGTGTTTCCTTACATAATCACAAACAGCCTCGTTAGGATCCAATGGTCTTAATCTGATGGAATTCAGTTGTATTTCTTTATATCGCAGTTCCATGGCAGCCTGCAGATATTCTAATTACAGGCAAGAAAATTTTGAGTCCTCCTGATAAGAAGCTTTTGAGATCCAGGTTATCATCACGTTAAGCCGTATTGGGTTGAGAGGACTTGCCTCCACCCCATTTACTTCTTGTCTATCCCTCGTGAGGGGAACACCTGCCTTAACACGAGTATATTCTTTTTCCTATATTTTCGGGAGGTTCAGACCTAAGAGGCTTTTTCTGGCAACCAGCCCTCCTGCGTGGCAAGGTAGAAGGCTTGGTGAAATCTGGGGTTTTACATGGATAACGGTTGGGGAAGCAAAAAGAGCTTTTGGACGTATATTTCGTATACTGCCACATAGAAGTTTGGCGATATTTTTTTCACCCATCTGGAGCTGGAGTCCAGACCAACCATGGTTAAATGGACTGGAGATAAGTTCTCTCGACAGTCCAGGAAAGATATACGATCGTTTTCATCACAAGGTTCCATTTGTAGTTGAAGGCTCTCCTCCATATGTCAGATAGGAAGAGCAGAAATTATCATTGAACGACAGGGACATATATCTTAGGGAGACATATCTTTAACCAGGTTACTCATAATGAGACAGTTTCAGAAGACTTTATGGAATCTTCCGTCTATAGACTCGCTGGAGTAGCCACTCGCAAGATAATTTGTTCATGTTGATACTCATCATTCAGATAATCCATACTCATTAAGCTTAAGCTGGAGTCTTGGTCAGGTTAAAAGTTTTCTCAGGCAAAGTATTTAATGTTTGACATTGGGTGTGAAGGTATATCCTCAAACCCAATGCTTTGGTTGATTTAAATGAACATCGAGTCTACGGTGATACATTTTTTTTCTTTGTAATAGCTGGTCTCTGGTAAAGCAAAACGATATAGTTCAGTTCTGGTTGAAAAAGGTACAGTTCTGCGATGGTAGAAACTACCTTCTCTTGTCTTTCCCAGTAACTGTGACCTGACACATTTTAAAAGTCAGGTTTCTCACTTCCTCCAAAATGCGCAGATAAATTTCCTTGTCTCTACCTTTTTTCTCGTAATCCTTTCTATATATCAGTTAAGGCTCGGCTTGGACGTGGACTTTTGTCCGTGACTGAAGTCTCCAACATGAAAAAAGAAAGCAACGGAAAAAGAATCATATGTTACCCATAATAAAGAAAGGACCTCCCATAATGCCTGACTTGGCGCTTAAAGGAGAGAGTTAGAGGAAGGCATGCTTGATTACAAGTGATAGAGAAAAGATTGTGGTTGGATCCTAAGGCAACAGAGGTAGTGTATATATAGTAAGGGATTTTAGAGGTACTGAAGAAGTTAAGTGTGTTTGAAGAGCGGTTGTGAACTTGTGTTGGATGTACGACGTGTTTGGCTGTACATAAGTTCTTCAGCCACTGTCATACTGCTAGATACACTTGCCCTGCTCCATCTAGTTCTCTGCTTCGCCCTGACTACAGCTGGCCTCTCCTTCTCCAAGCTCTCCTCTTGGTTCTCGGTTCATGTCACACGAGTGCGCGTCTTTCGGGTTGTGTGATATCTTGTGGCATCGAGGAGGACATCTCTCCTTCCCCGTGGTGTTAACTGCCACCAAGGGTGACCGCTCTCCCCCTCACTGGAGGATTGCTGGCAACCTGATAGTGTGTCGACGTGCTGCCTGAGGGTCTTGAGGTCATCTGTGCTGAGCCTTTGCTTCGACTTTTCCGTTATTGGAAGCTCGCAACCAAAGGGCTGCAGTGTGAGGTTTTCTCATGATATTGTGTTAGTAAGTGCGCTCGCCCCTCGAGCCAGGTCAGGATATCTTTGTGACGGTAAGTAATTGGCATCAGTATCAAACGCCAGTCGTCTATATCGAGGAAAATATTTCACTGGATTGAATGTTGCGAGTTTCTGAATAAATCTAGGCATTCAAACATTTTCTTATTCTAATGATACTGTGAGAGTATATCCAATGTTCCAACTCGCTGATGGCATGCGTTGACATCTGGTATTTATGAGGATGGTATTCTGTCCAGTTATCTATCATAACTATATCATTGATGTCTGTTTATTGCCTCAGGGATTGTTCGATTTATCAGCCGTCGTAGATCTGAGTACCTCCTGTTGTGTGGGTGGCATCGGAAGGACTAAACAAGTGAGACAATGACTACTGTTTCTAGAGGAATGTCTCATGATGAGCAGCATCAAATGCAGAGCGAAATTCATTGACTAATGCTCCAGGATGATTCATCTTGATCATAATGAAGTACATCGTTCATTCATGATTTCTCTGAGGCCCCTTTCATGAGAGGTGTCCCGGCGTTGTTTCAGAGCTGCCACGGCTCCAAGGCTGCGCTTCTTAGTGGCAGAGAAATGATAGACTCTTCCGTAGTGAGAATATCTTTGACGAGGCAGTAACCTCGAGCAGGTGGTGTCCTTCTGAAGCGCATTATGACGTTAGATAAACCTGGAATGCATCGATTGGCCACGTTATGAAAAAATATTCACATTGATAGTGTGCGTAGTAATGTACGTTGAATTTAGTTCACTTATGAGCATAGTGTTTTTACTTAAAATCTTTTCAGTCACTTCTGATATGACATACGAAGATAAGAACCGTCAGTATATCCTCATGTTTCTATGATCGCCATCCTAACGAATTTGCGTTACAATGTTTAGGAAGCTAAGGAAAGACTTTTTATACTTGTCCAGTGTTTCCCTCTTTAGCGAGGTTACGCCAGGAACATCCCCCTCCACCTCCATGCTCTAGCTTTGATAGATTAGTAATGTTTACACCCCAGTGGTAAGGAAAAAATAGGAGAGAATAAAGACAAGCCATAGTAAGAATTATGTTGAGGTACATAACATGAATGAGCAAAATTTTATAATTATACTATTATACCTAATTACCTATTTTACCTCAACGAGGTACACTTAGGTGTGATGTCCAAAACAAAATAAGCTTTGTTGAGAAACATTCATGAAAAGGTAAGCTAGCGAATCTAAGGAAATGATCCTCACTCTTCAAGAATCACTGTTGTGTCTTCACCTTGACTGTTGTGCTCATTAAAGGTCACCCAACTTGACAAAATAATAGAGATGAGAATGAACGTTAGCAGCGAGCTTCTTAGAAACATATACTATGAAAGCTGGCCAAACGACCCTGACCTCTAATTACAAAAGATGTTGTTAACGTGAATTTAAAACAAGTTTTCAAAACCATTGAAGATTTCAACGGTCTTGTTCTCAGCAGGTATTTAACGCAGATCACTCTGATGTAACAGACGGTAATGGACACAAGCAGTTATATAAGTGTTTTACTTTTACTGAGGAAAAAGTAGCTTTTCTTTAATAGTGTCGTTGATATATGGAACGAGTCACCAGCTACAACGCTTTCAGCCATCATCATAAATACGTATGAGTACATACTTGAATAATACTTAGGTTTGGTGTTATTAGCGTCTCTGTAGCCAAGATGTATTTTACAGACGTTTCTTCATAAGTCGTCAGTTGGCACTTCCAGTCTCCCCACACTGACCTCTATATTCCTCACCTCATCTGTTACCATAACCCTGTAATCTGTGGCTATCTGTATTTCTCTGTATTCCTTTATTTGATCACTGCATGTTTTGAAATTTTCCTGATGCTTGGAACCTTGAATAGTTGTCGAGTTAAGAGCTTTTGCGATAAGTCTTTAACTTTACTGTATTTTACTGTATTAGTCGACCAGACTTTACCTTGCTCTCCAGAGTTGCCTTCGCACTCATGAGGCTAAGCTGAGCGACAGAAACTCTAGAAATATGGTTAAATCCTGTGATTACCCTCAGCATACGAAGCAAACACTCACTACCTGAAGCTAAACACTTCAAGAGATTTCAGATGAGCACGATCTCTAAATAAAGGTGTGGTGCTGGACCGATCGGTAACCATGTCCGTTTACTCGGGAGATCTTGTGTTTGTCTCGACCAACTTGTTGTCCATCTAGCGATGCTCGCGACACGTCCAGATGTGTTCCTCTTGGCTCCTAGTGTTTGATGATAGGCAGCTACACCGGCGCCACACTTGCCTCCTCCTCCTCCTCACTAATTCTTCTTTTATTAACGTGAGAGTTCTTGTTCTGCTTTCCCTTCTTTTGGTCTTTTCCATTTTTCCATCCTCTTTATTGTAACATGCCTACAACTTGAAGGTTGTTAGATCTACAGCAGAAAATATCTGTTGCTTTGTGTTCTGTTATGTGAAAAGTAAGGTTTTGTTCATTAAGACCATTTGAAGTCCACCAGCCTACTTATTGTAGGTTTCTATCACATCTACAATACTAGGAATAGTTCTCTCTCTCTCTCTCTCTCTCTCTCTCTCTCTCTCTCTCTCTCTCTCTCTCTCTCTCTCTGGCCACAGCTGAGGTTATGAGTAGCCTCACGCCAACCAATGGCCCTGATCGTTACGTCAGCTAAACCAATCTCAACTTGGTAACTCCTCCAACTAAAAGTTTCCACCCAAGTAGAAAGAAGATAATCTGGATACCCCCCCTGGGAGAGAATCCATTATGAGCATCGGTTGGATATGAATATTAATTGGACAAGACAAGGTCTAATATGCTGCCCAGATGGCCTAGGGCACTGTGTCCGTCAAGTATTGATATCTATAAAAAGACTTGAGACAGGGTACTGAGCAGCTTTTCAAGCTTCCTTGCATATTTTCAACGACATTTATTATTTCTTTCGCTAGAAGGGAAAGGCAATTGGAGCTATGTGTTACTCTGTCACACAGATCACTGGAAAGAATTTCAACTGCCAGTATCTGTAGACAAAATGTGTTTGTATGATTCTTAGGAACGTAAGAAAATGAGCTTAAAAGATAACTCATCTTCCTCTCCTGCCCTAATGGTTCCTTCTGTCCGTATGAAGCTCCTGCAGCACACAGGAAGCTGGCCACGTCCACCTGTCGGGACCATAGGTTGTGGATATGAAGTTATATACATAAGTTGTTTACTACCTTTCTGATCCACACCTCAGAATACTGTGCACCAACGTACAACGTAGAGGTCAGCTGAAGAGCTTGTGAGTATCCTAAAATTCTTTGAGTCTTGTAGGGATAGATCAACCACTTGACATGAACTCAATCTAGGAACTGGTTAAAACAGTAGGAGGAAGTACTTTCACAGTGGGAGAGTGATGGATGAGCTGATTGAATTGAACGAGGATGTGATAAATGTGGAGAGAAAACAAAAGTTTCAAAATGTTTTATACGATAGTAAAGAATGCTCACGAGGTGAGGACCCAAGAGCAGTGAAAACATGCAATTTACACAGACACACACACACACGTTCGTCCACACACCACTAAGAGCGCCAATTCTTGTACATGAAAATATCAGCAAACCAATGACTATCTACAGCAGTTCTCCGTCTATAACTAAGCTCCATCTCTCCTCCTGGATCCCTGTGCCTCCTGCAGCTCAAGGTGGCTCCCTCCCTCCCTGCTGGGAGAGTTACGTCAGCCGCGGTAATCTCACCCTCACCAGCCGCCTCCCTACCCCATGACTTATGGTACTTTATTCTTCCCTCCCTCCCTTCCTCGTAGAGGGAGCTTAATGTAGCCACGCCGTCCCTGGCCGGTGCAATATCCTGTATTTTTTGTTTAAAGTTCCCCTCCGACGGGCTATTTAAAATCGGATGGGCTTTTAATAAACATGGTACACGTGGCTGCCGGCGTGTGTGTATATGTGTGTGTGTGTGTATGTGTGTGTGTGTGTGTGTGTGTGTGTGTGTGTGTGTGTGTGTACTTACGAGTCTGTACCGTTTCATCAGTAGGTTGAACTAGTCTTTCATCTCAAAAAGCTTTCGTCTTTCATGTATGAATGACCTTACCAAATTAAGACGTGACGTTCTAAATCTATCAAACTGGGAAATGTAAAAGATATCTTTGCCAGTGATCCTCATATGCCATTTGTTTATTATTTACTGTGGTTTGTGTGAAGAACTCACTGCATCCCAACATTGTATTGCGGAAGCACGACACGTTGATTCCAAGTAACACCATTACGGCATGAAGAACCTGTTGAAGGGGAGGTGCTGCTGTATAACGCTGGTAGTCCTTAGTTGACGGATTAGCAGCATGCGATACAAGAGGTATGCTGCTGACTGATACACAATCAGTGAAGCGTCTAGCAGCGTCCACGTGCCTCAGTAAGGAATACCTCCCAATGGAGCAGATCCAGGAGGCTTCTGCGATCACCTGGACGAGTGTTACCTGACTCCCCCTGGTCGAGGTTACAGAGCGATGATAAAGTCAACTTTGGTGACGCTGTATTATTTGGAGCATAGTCTCGTCAAAGAACGTCCCACTTCAAAGTTTTCTATCCTTCCTTGCTACTGGAAGTAGCGCAGTTTTGGATGGTAGGAGCTTCTAGAAATACGTACTGGGTAATGCCAGGACTCGTTAATAGCATCAGTATTAGATCAGAATTAACATTAAACTAATATTATGGGGTGATTGTAAATGAAAATGAAAACATGTATGTGTGCCATGAACAGGTATTTGGGTAGAAAGGTGTTTTCACATTCTGCAGAGCTTTATTGCATGTCGAAGTAAGAACACAAAATACATAAACTTTGTCTTATTTCCTTATCCTCCTGTAGCATGGGGCTGTTGATGCATTCTATAGGTTCACAGACACGCATGTGGTTAAACAGTGACCTCCAGTGAGGTGCCCAGTTGACATCCTATACCACACTGTAGACATTAAAGATATCATATGAGTGTAAACTAGATAAAAAGAACTCCTCTCCTGAAAGCAAGACTTGGACGACGCCAGACGTCTTTCCATCTGACCTAACGTAAGGAAATACGAGAATGCAACTCTCGCCAAAGTTTACAGAAAAGCTTTCATACTTTTGGAGTTGAGTTTTCCATAATTCATTGCTGTCTTTTGAACAGGATCATCAGGAGTCCATCTTCACGTTCGTGTGTTAGAATTTTTGGCCATTTTTTGCTTGTTTGTTTGTTGAGACGGCGCAAGCAGTCGAATACCCTATTCCATGCCATCTCATTAACGCTATATATACATTTTACACTAAGTCACACACACACACACACACACACACACACACACACACCAGAGTCATGCGCAATGGTTGAAATCCTTTTTGCGGTAGTCAGTCCACAGTCAACCCAGCAGTTGTAGCTGGATGAAAAGTCAGCGAGTAATCCTAACGAAGTTTGGTGGTAGGTCCATAACGATGATATTGGCTCTTCTGCCGGAGATGGATATCACTTTGTGTTCCCTCAGCGTCATCGTCACCTGGATGTGACCGTTGTTGAAGTAGATATTTTCTGGTAGATAGTTGTCGACTCGTAGGGTTTCTTTCACTTATTAACAATAATGGAAACTTTGATTTTATTAACTGTAGATAATGATATACTGGAAGAAAGAACACTCCGTGTGGAAAAAAATCTTGATAATAAAAGATGAAATGTCTAATCTTTGTTAAGAAATATATTGATTGTCTATTTGTCAGCGTCTGCTTCCCCATGGTCTATCGCCAGTGAGTCAACGCGGGCTAAGCTTACCACAGCACCGAGCTTCAAGAATTCACTCGCTCATTCTGTCATTCGTGACGAGCCTTTGGTGACTGTGTTGGCGCTCCGCCTTCGTGTGTTCGATATCTAAACACCAGCAGTGGTCATGTCTCCGGGTGTTGCTGGAGTGTTATGGCTGCGGTGCTTTCGATGGAGGTTTGATTGGCTCAACCATCTCTGTATCTGAGGCAACCAGGCATTCCAGTTTAATCTGTGTAAGGAAACAAGTTGTTTGATGATACTGTATCTTAGATATAACTTCAAATCATTCTAGGATTGTTGTGATATCTAAGAAATCTGCTTGGTTTGCCTCGTGTGTAAAAGACAAGTAACCTTGTGATGCTTGTGGGGTCTCTTGCTAAATGAAACTTTGTCCTCAACCACTTCATTACGTGATTCTACCGAACGTAATCAACCCAACTTGGCCTAACCTCCCCCAACTCAACTTTATCTACTCTAGTTTCTGAGAGACGAAATATTAGTATCCGTTTTGTAAGACCTGTACATTTGTTCGGAAGGCTTTAACACTAAATAACATCAGTACACATCCCTATCAACATTACCCTGATGGATGCACCTGCTCGAATGAGTTACGCTGACTACTATTGTCGTCAGTGATAAGAGCATTTCTCCGACTGCACTATCTTCCAAAACTCTCACCACAGCCTCTTGAACTGCATCATAGCAAACAACGTCACATTGAACCAAAAGTAGGTCGCAGTAATGCACGATCTCATTTTTTTCTTTGTGACCCACGTGGCACGATAAGATATTATTACCTATTCAAAGGCATCTCAAGTGAAAGACAAAAGTAAAAGAAAAAGGAATGTAGGAATTAATCAGGGCTTCCCATGTGTTTCTAGACCTGATCCTTGAAGGAAGAAATGATATATGAAGAGGGAAAGACTAAGAAAGAGGATTCCACAGCTCAGCTGTGCACTTCAACTACGCTTCCAACACCTGTTTATCCCCAGCAGTCTTTAAAAGGCCACAACCGCCTCCAGGCTGATCATCGTACTTAGCTTCTCACTGGAACTTATCACAATAGACCAACTTGGAAGAAACGCGTTATCACCTTTATCACTGCTCCAGGTATCGACTCTGTTTTTCTCGTAAAATAAAGAGACTTGGACCTCCTGCGTCTGCACCTCCCTCATCTGGCCCTTCCTCTTATCCATCATATAACAAAGACAACTGGAAAATGTGTGGAAATGGGCGAACCTATTATCCTTTTTCTCTTTCGCGCTGCCAGTCAAGAGGAATTTAACACACTGGTCGGATACGATCTCTTCAATTAGTGTCTGGACATTGTCCAACAGTTTGGGAGGAAGCTGTTAACACTAAACCCACTTCCAGTTCCTCCTGCCACTTAAGAACCTTCGTCCTGGAGTTGCCATCCTGGATCGTAAAACTACCTCAAGAAGAATAGCCTCTTTCATACGACTGTGAAAATTATGAGTAATCACTAGACTGTCAACCGTTAAGAACATCTGTTTGAACCCCTTCTCTCCTTCCCCTTTTTCTATAGACGCAGTGTTTGTAGTGTGTGCCCTTATTCTGTACAGACTCTGCCTTTGGCTGCAGTTGATTAAGTCGTTACTTATCATTTTCATCATTAGTATCTAACCTTAGTAGGACTACAATCAGCCTATGAGGAGGCTCAGGGACCACAGACACCATAGAACCTTACCTATTTCGTCAGTGAGGCGAGTGTCTGGACTACAGGTCTTTGTGATTCTGCTAAAGTTTGCCCTGTACTCATCAGGGAAACTATAAGGTGGAATTCAGAGTAATGGGCAAAGTTAGGAGTCGGCAGATTAGCTCTCCCTGATATCGGAGCCTTGTGGAAATTACGGCATGATGAGATTTCAGGTTTCCTGTTAGCCTCTAGCTATGGACTGCTGCTGGGGCTGGCTGCTGTTAGCTTGTGCATCTAGAGTTTGTTGATGGAAGTCCCAAAAGTAATATTGACTTTGGCGTTTTTTCTTTTCTCGAGGGAAAGTTTCATATTGAGAAGCGTTTGTAACTCCGTAAGATCATGCTGATGTAATCTATATCCACTTTTCATAATGCGGATGATAACTCTATATTATTGCAATTTCGTTGAGTAGTGTTTCTTAACTAACGTCACCCAACCTATCATAACTCAAGTTATCCTTATACAAGATAACCCAACCTGACCTAACTTAGCTTAACCCAACCTAAACTAAACTAACGAAGACACTGAAAAGTTCTTTTTTCATAATGTAACCTGACCATGGCCTAACATGATATACCTTAAACTAGGCGGTATCATAGACTTTCTATATCATAAGGTCAACCACATAGTAGAAAGTAACCATGGTACTATGACTTAACGTATCCTTCATTAACAAACTGGCAGCTGTATGAACCTTCTCGGGTGACGTTGACGAGTCGCCAGGTCTCAGCCTGGCACTGGTCCTCACCTCTAGACGTCTTCTCGCTCTCTGTTTTCCTCTGTTGACAGGTTTGCAACCTAAGAGTAGGTACTGCACCCATTGTTGACAAACGAACCTATTTTGACTCTTCCTGGAAACGCGAGTATTCATCTGTGCGTCTCATCTCGATGGACTTCAGGGATGCCTATGTTTAGATACCCTATTTGTTACAAGATAAGATCGAGAGACATTTGAGCCTGTGTGTGGTGGAGCTGCAGTGTTTCAAAACTAAAGTAGGGAAGTCTTGTTAAGTATGGCTGATGAACGGGAAGCGTCCAAAACATCTGTAGCGTCAGTATGTGGTGGTGGGTGTCAGTTCATAATTTAGGCATCGTCCATTAGCTAAAAGTTTTCAGACTCGTACATTTATTATACATCGACCTGCTTTTGGAAGATTCCGGTCATAAGGAGTTGGATATTTCCATGATTTTCTTCCAATTTTCTCTGATTTTCCTGCGCAGTTTTTTCTTTTTGTCTTTTTGGGAGTCTGATGGCAGCACTGTAATTTAGCTCGACGTCTTATCTTCGCTACCCGTTGTTGTAAGGTGGCGTGATGAAGGTGAGTTCTGAGTGACAAGGAAGAGTTAAGATATTCGTGTTATGATGCAAGTGAACCGGGCGATCAATGAGCGCAAAGTAATTTTTAAGAAGTTCTGAAAGAATTTGATTTATTTTAATATTAAACGATTCATTAACGTAGATAATGAAGAGCGAGTGTGCAGCACGAGGCAGAAAGCGTCCATCCTGATAAGAAATATGATGCTGTTCACTGGGAGCAGTAAAGGGTTTTGTTGAGCATCCGATGACTCTTTGCTTTTGTCACTACTTCCATGATAGCGCTCCCTCTGAGGTCCCGTCTCGTGTGGCGTGAGCTGGCATTGAAGATTGTCACCGACTTGGGTGGGAAACGATTGGCGATTTGACGGCGTTCGTCTTCCAGTCGTTGCAATGGTCTGATCCCAGTTCCCACACCAATCATTAAAGAGGATGTCCACTGTAACAGCTGAGATTGGCCTCCTGATATTGCTGCAGAAGGAACTGGTTGATGAAAGTTGATACAAAATGATACAAAGGAGTTCAAACAGCAACAGACCATTAGTTCCTTTCGAGGATGTTTATATTAGTAGGGGGACATCAAGCCTGACTGATTACTGTGGTAAAAGTAAGACGGTATATAGATCATTTATAGAGAATAATTTGCAAATTGTTAATGTGACTATGGAGAAGCAAATAACGTAAGTCTTGGACTTAAAGCACAATATCTATCGTCTGTTTTCAGACCTATCCATAGTTCTGCTTTCAAGCACTCGGAACTGACAATTCGTCCCACATGCTAACAATCCCGTTGAAGCTAATGTACTTCGCCTCATTCGAGGGAGAACGTTTGCCCATGAATTTGTATCCATTACTGCGACTGAAATCAGACGAATCAAATCTTAAGTAACTTGATAGATCAAGATTATCAAAGCCTTTGATCATTTTGAATACTTGTATTAGATCCCCTCTTAACTATTGATTTTCTACATCATCAATGACTTAAAAACTTATTGATTAATGATCAGGTCACCCTTCACTCTTCTCTCTTTCAAAAGAAGCAAATCTGTGGCCTCTGGCCTTTCCCTGTAACTTACTTTCTTAATTCTGGCACCACTTTTGTGAGGGTGACTACCGTTTGTGTGTTATGGTGAGAGAGAGATGTACATTTGTGTTGCTCCATATCTTAACCTAATGTATTAGAACCATGTCTTTTACTCCAGTGTTTGTATACACATAAAGATACTCACACACACACACATACACCCTAAGCTTAAGCAAGTTACCAATTTATCGACCACCACTATGAGGAGGATGAACGCCCGGGTTGGGTGTGGACCGACTGCCGCGGCCAGGATTGGATATCATACGGACTGTACCAGAGGCAGGCACTTGCTGTGTGTGTGTGTGTGTGTGTGTGTGTGTGTGTGTGTGTGTGTCTTATTTACCTTAGGTATCTTGACAAATATGATGGTAAATCCTTTGTTCATATATGCATGGATAAACATGCTTTTACTTGCGGTCATTTCATCAGATTTTCCATCGGCTTCTCCCCAGAGTGCACTCGGCCAATGCTGCCTCGGGTCTACCAGTGCCTGCCAAAACGGTTTTGTTTGCATCGATTTCTTTTCCTTTGAAATACTCACCGGCTCTCAGTCCGAGATGGACAGTTGACGTATATTAGAACCATTTTCCAACTCCCGACAACACAAAAGAGACAGAGACAGACAGAGAAGAATCCTTACGGCAAAGAGACTGTCGTTCTCCTCAGGTCGGCGACTCAGAATCTGAGCCAACATGATGTAGCCTGACATGGATAATGCCGGCTCCAGTATTAGCGAGGTAGCGCCAGAAACAGACGAAGAAAGGCCACATCCGATCTCGTCCATTCTCTAACTGTCATGTTTAAAGCACCGAGGCCACAGCTCCCTACCTTTGATCAGGCCCCAAAGGCTTTTCCATGGTTTACCCCAGACGATTCACATACTCTGGTTCAGTCTATTGACAACAGGTCGACCCTTGTATACCATATCGTTCCAGTTCACTCTATCCCGTGCACGCCTTTCACTCTCCTGCAAGTTCAGGCCTCAATCAATATTTTTTTCCACTCCATCCTTTCATTTCCCAAGTGGACACCCCTTTTTACTTGTTCTCTCCACTTCTGAAACACATATATTCTCTTTGTGAACCTTTTCTCACTCATTGCCTCCATATATCCATACCATTTCAGAACACCCACTTCAGCTCTCGTAACTGCACTCTTATCATTACCACACATTTCTCTCACCCATTCATTACTTACGCGATCAAACCACCTCACATCACATATTGCCTTCATATATTTGATTACCAACACATCCACCTTCCTCCGCACAGCCTTATCTATAGCTCATGCCTCTTATCCATGTAATATTGGACTGCTGTACCCTCAAACATGCCCAATTTTTCTTCCCATATAACTTTTTCTCTTTCCCCACATTCTTCAGCGCTTTCAGAAACTTCGCCTCTTCACCCTCCCAATAACTCTCTTCCTCTTTATGGTTTCATTGTCTGCCATGTTCACTACAAGGTAACTAAAATGCTTCACTTCCTCCATTTTTTTCCATCTAAACTCGCGTCCCAACTAATCTCTCCCTCAACCGTGCTAACCTAATTACCTTGCTGTACTTCCAATTTGCTCCTTTCACACTCACTTCCCAGCTTCTGCAGTTTCTCACTCGAATCTGCCAACAGTGCTGTATCATCACTAAACAACAACTGACTGACTTTTCAGGCCCTCTCATACCTCAGACTGCATAATCGCCCCTTTCTCCACGACTCTCGCATTTATCTTCCTCACCACCCTATCCATAATCAAACTAAACAACCATGGGGATATCATACACCCTTTCCGCAGACATACCTTCACTTGGAATTATTCACCCTACTTTCTTCCTACTAGAACATATCCTTTATACCCTCAATAAAAAACTTTTTACTGTTTCTAGCAGCTTTCCTCCCACATTGTACATTCCTCAGACCTTTGAAAAGGCATTTCAATCAACCCTATCATATAGTGTTTCCAAATCCATAAATGCCATATAAAAATCCACCTGTTTCTTGAAGTATTTCTCACACACATTCATTAAAGGAAACACCTGATCCACACATCTTCCACCACTTTTGAAACCACAATCTGATGCTCTGTACACGCCCTCATCCTCTCAATCAATACCCTCTCATACAACTTAAGTTACACTCAACAAACTTAAACCTCTGTAGTTTGAACAGTCACCTTTATTCCCCTTGTCTTTATAAAGTGGCACTATATATGCATTCCGCCAATCCTTAGGCACTTCACCATGATCCATAAATACAGTGAAAATCCTTACCAACCAATCAACAATAAGTCATTCCCTTTCTTGATAAATTCAACTGCAATACCATACACTTCACTCATCTTGCCACATTCCATCCCATGTAAGGCTTTCACCATTTCTTTTCTCTTCACCTAACCACTCTCCATGACTCCCTCGCTCCTCATACCACCCGAACCCAAAAATCCTACATCAAACACATTAAGATGTCTCTCAAAATACCACCTCTATCTCCTCCTCACTTCATCACAACTTGTTGCCAATTACCCTTTTGCCTCTTATAGCGATGTTCGAATTTGTTCTCTTGTTCTTCGCACATTATCAGCCTCCAACCAAAATGTCTTCTTATACTCTCTAAAATTTATCCACGTCTTACGATGATGATATTTGTGTAACTAACCTTATATCATTGATGTAATCATTGTGTAACTAACCTTATATCATTGATGTAATCATTGTGTAACTAACCTTATATCATTGTGTAACTAACCTTATATCATTGATGTAATCACTACTTCTTTACTACTTCATCACTACTTCGGTTTTAGTTTCTTTTGCTATTGCAAGGGGTGTTACTTGAGATGTCAGTTAGCCTGATATGGTATAAAATAAAAGGAAAAATGGCAGCGTAATGGATATGACAGTGAAGTCTGGTAAAGCCGAAGACAATCCGTCATTCCCCCTCTGACCTGATGTATTCTCTCGGTTTATTGCCTTAAGTTCCCAGATCTTCAGGAATTGTCAGTATTCTTAAGACTTGCCTTAAGTAACCTGCCTCTGGTTCTGTATGTTATCATTCCTATTTCCTTTGATGAGGGTTCATGGCTGCCTGATCCAGCATCATCCCCGAGCGACTGTAACCAGAATTAGAAATTTACGGTCTGGAGCCACAAGCATGGCTGGGAGGGAGTGGCTGGTAGCTACAGCTGCATCAGACAAGCCAAGCTGCCTCGCCAAAGGAACTAGAAAATAATAATATTATTCTACAGCAAAACTCCATCTGTATATTACTGGAGGTAGAGACCGTAGGCTGACGCCTCACTCTTCCGTGAAGGCAGGCGATCCCGAGTCAAAGGGAGAGCCTCAAGCCTCCAGAAATTGCCGAGAAGTAAATTTCTCCCTCAAATATTAGGGTCCACAAACTGTGAAACAAGTTCCTTCCTTAAGAAAACAGTTATCTTACTTTATCATCTAATTCATTGATAATAATAATATATCCTATTCATGGATTATTTCTTTAGATGAACTCTGTAATAAGAATTGTAATAAGAATTGTGGTAGGGTAGGTGGAGCTCAGTGCGACTGGAGATGTTGTCTTTTGTTTCCAGATCAGTGAATCTAATATTGTTACCGAGACGTGCAGGACACTATACCTCTAGATACGAAGATATTATGGTTGTCATCAAAGTATTGTGTTCCAATGTCATTAGAGCTCATGAAAAGGTGCTTCAGGGTATTTCATTACGTCATGACTGCTTTAGACATCATATGCTAGTATGGAATCAATGCTTAAGGATTTGGCAGTGAATATGATTTTGATTGTTCACGTATTATGCATCCTCTTGTTTTGTTATCCACAATAGGGACATTTTGATAGTGTAGCCGACCACGTAAATTGAATAAACTGATATGATGTTCTCAGGTAAGAAGCAGAATTGCTGCGGAAGCTACTGGTGTCGATATTATGGTGATTAATTGCCTTAAAGCCTGGAACCGTGAGGTAAGGCAGAGGCGTAATAGCTATATTATTATTATTAATCTTTTCTGTGGCTGATTTATATGATTTTCTCTGTACCGGTTTTTATGAACGTTACTTCTTCCTTCCCGTGCTGTTCGTTCTTCCCATTGCGGTAGAGTGGAGATCCAATCAAAGTGCTTTTCTCATTCTTTAGGAGTTTCAGGGCTGACGTACTACACGTCTGTAAATGTACCACTATACGTTACCTTAATGGCCATTACAATGTCATGTTTATTGTACTGTTTGTTAGTAGTATCCGTCTCGGTTGGACATAATTGTAGCATAGAAGGAACAAAATATCAGTTTGTCTCTCCTCTTTTCAGTCTTATTGACACTGGTATTGGATAGGCTGTTCTTGGTATGGAGTCACTAGAACTCAATATCTATACATATATTGCCTCCGTTGACAGTAGTAGCTTCAATATTTCTCGGCCAACGAGGAAAAATAAGGTTCTCAGAGTGCCATACATTATATAGAGCCACTCTGTTTCCAGTAGTACTGCAGAGGGATGGAGGAAAAGAAACTAATCGTTCTTTTGCGCCGAAGGATGTTGAGTTATGGGTGGACAAACGGTCTTCATCCTCTACCGTCAGTTGGAAGCATGTGTGGCCTCCACTGTGTCTCGTCTGAGAGCCAGAAGCCTCTCGGTGATAGCCATTAGTATCGTCAGAAGTACACAAGGATCAATGTTCCTATGAGAATATGTTTTATTCTTTTACGTTATTTCTCTTAGACGGAAATTACAAATTCGATTAGATTTTAAAAATTTATTTTTTAGTGCAATCCGTTCTCATAATTCATCGAACGATCGTGTTTCTGATGAAGTTTCAGGAATAAGCAGAATATAAAGTTTTATGTCCGATCCGAAACCTAATCTTTAAGTTGGTCATGTCTTTAATTCCGTTAGATATGCCTTCCAAACCGTCTGTCTAAAATCATCCTCGAGAGCTGAGCATTTTCTTTTATGTCCCGTAAGGAAACTTCTTCCAAGAGTTGAGCGTCTCTGAATCTTAAACAACGACAAATAGGAAGTCGTTTACTCAAGGTTCCTTGTTTGCTTCTTTTAGCCTCGGTTAAAAGAATGTGTATTCTTTGATCCTTATCTAGAACTGATCTGGACTATGTACACCAAGATGTGTTTATTCTTTATCTAAGACAGTAGTCGGTGAGTCAAGTATATTTTTCATGTGAAAATATTGTGCAAACAACACTTGAACACAAGTTGTGATGAAGTCTTCCTCCGTCCCGTTAGGGTATTTGGAATTTATGTTCATACTAATAGTGGATGACATGCCCCTGTCATTGGCTAATGATTTACCTCCTGTATAATTCAGTCATTCTGTTGCCTCCCGAGAGTAACTGCGCTACCCGCACACCTCATGAAATGTAGCAAAGTAATTCATCAGTATCTACGGAGGTAGTTAGTTCGTCAGTATCTACAGAGGTAGTTAGTTCTTGAGTATCTATAGAGGAAGCAAGACCTTCAAATATGCTGGTTTAGAATTCGATCTTCCTTGATTCATAACCCATGCATGCAAGTCTCAGTGTTGTGTATCTGTTGTATATATTATCTATACTGATCAGCAGATGTATATTTACACAAATCATTACATGTTTAGATATTCCTCACCCGAGTATGTTACGGCGTTTTACGAAAGCGCGGATTGGCATATCAAAAGCGCGGCAAACGTTGCTGATATATTGCTATCAAAAGCGCGGCAGAATATTAAGTCAAAAGCGCGTTTTATCACTCACCTCTAAGTCCGATTGTTTATACGTTCATTAACGATCGTTCACCTCTTCCGTTAGCCAAATGATATCATCTGTTGCCCCCTGCTTACCACGGGGAGGTGGAAGTAGGACTTGTATGGTGTATAGTTGTATGGTGTATAGTTGGTAGAAGAACTTCGGACAGCTCTTGAAGGTCCCATCAACGAAGATCTCTTCAGCAGTGTTCGCCAGAAATGCAAGATTAGTAATACATGAAATGATAACCATACCAGAATATGGATTATTTTCAAGGATGAAATCTTCACCTTTTGTCGTAGTAGTATTCATAGAATTTAGAGCACGATGTACTTCCTCACGAGTTTTAGGCAATACAGGATACGCTTTCCGCCTTTCTCGGTATAATGATTGTGCTATAGATCTTACATCACCTGATTCTAGCTCATTTTCAGGAAATGTATGCAACTCCGTTCTAATGAGCTTAGATGGCCTTGCCGTCATGTCGTCAGTCGCCTTCCGTTTTACCTGTGCACGTAGTTGTTGTCTTTCAAGTTTTCTTTCTTCTTTTTCATGGTTATGCTCCAAATCAACTGGAACAATGGCAGTCACTGTGTTGTCTGTTCTAAGTCTACCTTTACATTTCTTGTTGGTACATCTCCAAGAAATGCATCCGTCCACCAATGTACTGTCCACTCTGTATTTATATCCATCGTGCATCAAACACTTCTTGCCTTTGTTTGTTTGGGAAATCGTAAACTCCATAGCTGAAAGTTATGACAACACAGGATTGACTGTCAGGTTCAGACTGAGCACCGTGGGCTTCAGCACTGTGAACACGAAACCATCGAGACAGACACTCGCGGTGGTCTCGGTGAACAGTGTGAAGCATTATGACACACCGAATGATTCTCAATGACACAGCGAGTGAACGGATTAACCTTGCCGCGCATTTGATAGTACTTTAAGGGTGAGTTTCGAACGCGGTCACTTTCTCGAATCCGCGCTTTTGATACACGCCCGTATGTTACCATGAAGACCTAGGTAGGCTTCCTCTGGTACCTGTCCTTGCACTCCAGGTGCAGTTTACTGGGATTCGTTGTTTATCACATTCTTTTCTTGTTATGGAATTTACGTCTTCAGTGAGTACTACTGAGGTGAAAGATTATTGCAGATTACTGCGTATTATTAATGTTCAACAACGAAAGTTAATTCAAACGAACTTTTTCCTCTAATACAGAAGTCAAGAATTATAAAGATATTCATGTGAAAGAAATTGTCTCATCTTGATAGTTCTTATCACTTCGTTTGGATAAGTTTCCAGTAATTTCTCAGCTTCTTGAGCTGGTCGAAGTCTTTACTCGTATTTACACGTTATGAGTATCATTTACGAACTCGCCATGCCTTAGGCTGTACCCTCGGAAAATATCAGTTTCATTCAATAATCTTTGACGTAAACCCTGGCATATCACCAGCACCATATTTGTTCATTGTTGTTCATGAATGAAAACGTGACTTTTCCATTGTTCTTCCGTATATCATTCTATAACAATCATGTAGCACAAACAATTGAAATAAATGCAAGAAATAGAATATCACACTCATACAATATGCAAATTAAGCAGCAAGTATATAACTGCGAGGGAAAAAAAAAGTTATTTTCAACAACGAGAGTTCCGTTTACAAGGAATAATGCAAAGCGTCATGATTATGTATGAGAGGGGGAGGTAGAGAGTTTATTTCGAGAAAATAGTTTTTGCAGAGGTTTTATACGTGAATGAAATTTGCTATGAACTCCCTCTACCCTTCATGTATTTTGTACTAGGAATGAGGGACAACGAGAGTGGCATAGAACTCTGCTTGGAGGAAGTAGCAGTAATCAGGCTGAAGATCTTGATGAAGGACGTAAGAACCTCTTGCGAATTAACATTTAAGAGAAATGTCCAGCGATGGATCAGTAAAACTGACTGTGTGAAATATGCTTGATTCAGACGCCAGCACTGTTACTCACTCTGAGAGTGAGACGTAATCGCATCAAATCAAGATTATTACATCAAACCGAAAATGACCTGTTAGCCAGAGCTAACTGAATGACCTGTTAGCCAGAGCTAACTGAATGTGTGACAAATAAGCTGAAAGATTTTTGGGTTTGCCATCGTCACACGCGAGGAGCCTGACCTGTCTTGTGTCGGATTTGGTACACGGGAAAATTTACATTTGAATCACAGTGTACATGTTGATGTAATGAATAATCAGTGAAAGATACAGGCAAAAGAAACCACATTTTTTGGCGTGTCAAGCGTAAAGTGTTATTACCTACACTTTCCCATTACGGAGGAACTATTCTATTACATGCTCTTTTTGCCATTTTTCAGCGTGGGAATTCAATTTGCTGCAGAACCTCTGTATTGGGAATTTTTTTCATGGTGAATATGATTCTAGGCTTGATATATTGTTTGTAGGCCATTAAGTCTTGTAATTTACCATTGTAAAAACTTTGAAATATTTCATGAATAATCGCAGTATGATTTTTCGGTATCTGTCAGCCGCAGGAAACCAAAATATTTTCTGTTATCTTTTCAAGATTAGAAGCTTTTCTTTGTGTTGTGTTCAGCGACGGGTCAGGTGACTGATCTGCATGATCATTCAAGAAAAATTTATATATATATATATATATATATATATATATATATATATATATATATATATATATATATACATATACATATATATATATATATATCACGTCTGAATTGCCAGATACCGCTTCTGCACGCTAGACATTGACGAGAAACGTATGTTTACAGTTGTACATAACGCATACATAACCATAGTGGTGCTGGAGCATCAGTGGGATAAGTAATTGCTTGTCTGTCATTCCTTCAGTAAAGAAAAAAAAAACTATATAAACGGCTTCAAGTGTAGCGGGTTGTACTTTCGTAATCCTCATCGCTGAACCTTCCGTGGAGCCTAGCGAGCTGGCTAGTCTCAAGTACCATCATCGGCCGCAAGGGAGAGAGGATGCTGGGCGTCTCGTGGGATTAGCGCGCAACTTAGTTTGATTAGCCTGGGGCAGGTGCCATGTCCTCGGCTGTAACACCACTCGGGCTCACACACACAGGCAAGGCACCAGCCCCCCCGGCGAGACCCAGGGATTAATTGATTTTCAGGTGGAGTCTCTCGCACGGTGGACTATATATACTCAGGCGCATGTATGATGCGAGATGGGTGATGATGAAAGGTTCGGCTTTTCCATCATCGCGTGGAAGTTATGGATCAAGTGCAGCAGGTACGTGTATGGGCTGCCCCAGACCATAACCGTACTGGATGTATAACTTGTTGATAACAAAGGTGAGAAAGATGGCCGTAAGCTGGCGGGAAGACAAGGAACCAAGGTGTTGTCAGGGAATCCTAATACCCCAGAAATATTCTACCGTAACTTTCTTTTACTTTTGACCAAGTATTTGTGGAAACCTGTGTCATCCAAGACATCTGATGAGTTATAAAGAAGAGAAAGACGCCACATCTTGGCACAACATTTGTCTTAAGAGAAGCATTTCAAGTTGCCGACAGCGTTATCTGTATTGTTTTATCCTTTCTGAGGAAGATGTAATCCCTGAGCGTATATTGGTGGATTCCCAAAAGACTATTTCTTCATCTGGAAGCTCACTTGCCGGAAACGATTTTGTCTTATTTTATCAGTAAGCCACAGTACAAGGAAGCTGACACTTTTTGCTACTTCTCGAGAAAGCTTTTAGATAACTCAGTTGTACACCGAACGTCCGGCTTTATAACTGCAGGACTATACGATTCGTATCATATTTGGCCAAACTTCATTGATGCAGAACTGCCTTTGGTTTAGCATTTGTTCACATACTTCCCTAGTTCCCGTATTATATACGAAAAACTATATTAGATAAGAGCATATTCAACTTCTAACTCATTTAGGATGAGACGTCTGGAAAATGAGCCTATTCAAAGTGACTTCATACGAGTAGGAGGAAATGCCTCTAAGACACAAAATCAGAACTCATTTTCTTGGCATCGTTGTTCTGAAATATTCTTGGCCCTCAGCACTCGCTTCAACTGTCGATATCTTTCGAGGTCTGCCATTTTTCTTCGTACATTCAGTCATACTGTCATAAAGCTGAACTAACCTGTCATCTACCATTGGTCCCATATAGGTGTTCTACCCTCGCAAGTTCTCTTCCACACGGCGTATCGCTCTAACGTTCTCAAAATTACTTAAGTCCGTTCTCCTCAGGTCTTCTATATTATATACGCTATCAATAATATTTGCATTTGTATCATAACCTCTGTAGCTTACAAAGCTACTCGTGAGGTTAGATAAGATATTTATCACGCAAGTCTCTGGCACACCTTTCATAAATTCCAGTTCATGAAAGCACTTCTTGCATCTCCAACTCCTCTCCTTACATCATCTCTGCATGCGTGTTCTCTTCTTTGCATCTTTACCATTATGATCGCTTGTATTCATCACATCTTAACTCCTTCACTCGTTGACATTGTATTTCTTCTCCAAAGGAGCTCATATTTACCATGAAAGTCCTCCTTCCGCCAGATCGGCAACCCATTTTCTTCTGTTCTACCCGTTCAGTTGGCAGGGTCGAACCGTGCACAACAACAGCTGCTGTGAGTTTTTCATTCTGTTTCCCACCTGAACCCTTCAATCTCTCTCGCATAGTTCCCCATCCATGAAACATTCAGTAATCATAATGACGCAGTACAGTTGTGACACACTCCATGAATTAAAAAAAAATATTCATGCATATTTTAATGTTATTCTCATGCAGGTACTGTTGCAAATGTAAAAGCTGTTAAGAGCTTTTGCTGGTCTTCCATTCACGTGACAGAATTAATTATCATACGCCATTTACTACTCAGTAAATATATCTATCTATATCTATATATATATATATATATATATATATATATATATATATATATATATATACATATACATACCTGGGGATAGGGGAGAAAGAATACTTCCCACGTATTTCCTGAGTGTTGTAGGAGGCGACTAAAAGGGGAGGGAGCGCGGTGCTGAAAATCCTCCCCTCTTTTAAATTTTCCAAAAGAAGGAACAGAGAAGGGGGCGAAATGAAGACAATCCCTCTAAAGTTCGGTCCTCGGTTCTTAACGCAACCTCGCTAACGCGGGAAATGTGAATATGTATGAATCACTGACGCGGGAAACAGCGATTAAGTATAATATATCACTGGGCAGGACGGCAGATATAAAAGCACCCAGTTCCCAGGTGTACGCCATGCTGCCCCACCACACAAGTCTTAAGCTGAGTCATGCCAGGTTTGTCATGTGCAGGTCAAGCAATTAAGCTAACACTCACGGACACCTAGAAACACCTGCTCACTGCTATGCTGCTGTGTGAACACACCTGCACCAATTTAGATTTCAAGATGTTTACACAGTGAATTCCTTACAGATACGGGTATATATAAAGGCACATACATATGGTGTAAAATGTCCAAACTTTAATTCTTGTAAAGACTTTTACGTAAAAATCAAAAGCTAAGTGCTTTTTTGTGCTGGTGAACACGGGCTGGTATGCAGTCACTGTTAAGAGGAACAAGAAGGGAAATACGGGATGTCTTTGTAAAGGGATATAACCGTCTTCACGAAATGATAATCAAGAGAGGAAGACTTATACATGTGCTACGAACTTCCACGAAGATCTAACACCAAGTCTTATTAAGTGTGGCTTACCTCCAGCCTCAGGGGAACTTTTGCCCATTGGCTACCACAGTGAAGACAGAGAGACCATTCCTCAATCTCCCTCGACCTAACGTACTCTGAGCGGAGGACAATATTGCACATAGAAAACATTGTTTACCGAACGTTGTTATCGATGATTCTGGACGACGTTAGAAAGAGCTCGAGTGTGGTTTATGCTGGTGCCACATTCAGCTCGACAGAAAGTGTGTCATGAGCGACATTACTGAGAACATTATCACATGTAGCAACCCTGTCAACATCTTCACCACTCTCGTCCACTGCAGGCGGGTAGGTGAGGTCTCCACTTTTTTCTCTGTGTCCAACACGTCTGGAAGTAATATATTGCACTTAGGTCTATTCAGGTCACAGAATTTGGTGTTTTTACTCGAGTCAGCAAAATTCCTCGCCTCTCGCTTCACTTGCCGTCTTGATAAATGCAATTTACTAATTGCTTTTTCTACTCTCGGGATAAACGTTAAGGATCTTCCTCTCTTGAGTAATCTAAGGTGAGACGCAACTTAGGACAGAGGTAAATAATTTTCTAACCGAGGGTGTACGGGAGGTACGTGGCAGAGTTAAGGATGGTGACTTTGAGAAAAAATACGATTATGATGTAAATTAAAGAATTACCCCCCCTCCCCCGTGGTCTGCTGCATGCTGAGGGGCGATTGTGAAATTTCAGATGGAAGCAACAGGCACAAGAGCAAGCATGTCTGAAGTCGTCTCCGATTGTGGATATAGTCGTTAACGTGCAGTAAAAAATGCAAGAATGGTTTTTATGATCATATTGCATATTTAGAGAAGGAGCATATTGTTCTTGCCAACAAAAATGTCTGGTGGGAGACTTGGCACTGTTTCCTCCGCCATCTTGGCGTTACCTGGAATGCAAGACGACCTGGCAGTTCACGAACACGGTCATCAGGGGAGGGGCACACACGCACACACCTCACGGCAGCAGTGAGACCGGAATAATACCTGTAGAGGATTATAAATGTAGAGGATTATACATGTAGAGGATTATAAAAGGAGAAAAAGAAAATACAAGGGAAAATACTTACGAATCTTGGAGGAAGTGATGAACCAGCCCTTTGAAATATGCTTCATGACAGCATGACCGACATGGAATGAGAGCAACGTCATATAAAAAGAGGTCTCACTTTTGCCAGATGTCTGTGAAGAGAGAACACCAGGTCACCAGGACTGATGAAGGGAGCAAAGCGGCGCCATATGCCCGTAAGGAGGAAGGGCAGGTGTAGAAAATTAAATAAAACCACAATTTTTTCTGGCATTTCAAAGCATTTATATTCACACAAGACCAGCTAAAAGTACACGCACGCTTATCTAAATTCCTTTATACACATAAATGACTCTATATATCTAGATACGTGGCCTTTAAAGGACACAATATATCCAAAATCCCTCACTTATATATTTGTATTTGATCGCCTAAATTGTTGCCAGCTGAACATTCATGTGAAATAATTTTACACCTACGTATTCAATCGCCAATTTTCAGCTGGATGTTTGCCAGTCCAGTGCATATTGACGGTGCAGATGATGGCATTAATTATTCACTTTCATTTTCTGAACGCGCCGCTGTGTGACGTGAACCTGACTACTTCAGTTGAGGTAAATGATCATTGAAAGTTACGTTGCTCGGAGCCTGTACGTTGCGATTGCATGTTGCGAACGTTCAGTGGTCAATGCTGCACTGAATTACCCCGGTGTAGCGGGCAGGAAACGGGACGATCAAACATTTTTTCTGAGGTTGAAAAAAGAATTATCTGTCTTTTTAATTCTTAGAATTGTTTAAGTTTTATGTTATGATTCACCAGAGTTGAAGGCTGTAATGAAGGCTACAAAGGGGAGTGCCACTCAGGTCTTGCGTTTATGTAAACTGCGGTAAATGAAGTCTCGGCGGCAGACAAAGCGGTGTGTGGCGGAGGAACACTTCATGTCTCCAAACTGCTGAGGGTCTACTGAATCAGCAATGCCAGTGTAGGCCCAGCCATGCACCAACTTTTCACATATCATTCTGGGGATTATAGTGAAGACAAGTGTGTGTGTGTGTGTGTGTGTGTGTGTGTGTGTGTGTGTGTGTGTGTGTATGTGTGTGTGTATTTGCATCAGTATAATTGTGTATCAGTATGTGTTTATATAAGTGTTGGTGAGTGGATGGACCATCTAAATGTGTATAGACTTAGAATGCCAATAGAAAGTAGTTCAGTGGACTAGAGAATAATAATAATCGCATCTACATTAGCATCTACAAATTCTTCCCCTCCGTAGCAGCAGACACCAAACTCGAGTACGATAATCCATGAAGTAGTTAGCACACAAAAATTTCTTTTTTCCATCGTAACAAGTAAGGGAAGACTTCGACATAGTGTTCTAAGATTTTAGCATTTCATTTCTATTTTCGTATTCCATAATGCTAGTAAGAATGTAGACTGCCTTGCTACGATCATTCCTGGAACTTAGAAAATAATATGTAAAGACAACGTAAAACCATACATTCAGTTCATGCAGGAGGAGGAACAAGACGATTCACTCGTCTCTGGGTTCTCTGTCGATGAAACAAAACAACAGCTTGAAGCTTACTGAAAGCCCACCACATACAAAGAAGACCTCTTGTATCCCCATTGTCTTCATGACGAATGGATTAAGCCGGGCGTTCTGATAGGTTTTTTCTAAAGCCACTCAAGATATGCAGTCAGGGTGATATAAAGGATGAGTGGCAGACATTCACAAGACTTAAGTTGCCTCAACACGTTATCAACGATTATAGAAGGAAGGAGACAAGATTCCTGAACAGCCCTAAAGGGTAATCATGAATCTATGAGAAGTGTCTTCCTCCCCACATAGAACACTGGCACTATCCTCCCACGTGCCATTAAGACAAGTAACACAGGTAATTTGCCCAGGAAACACAACAAACAAGAAAATCAAAAAGCCAGAAGTAGCAATGACGACCAAAACGTTGGAATAAGTATTACCCCTTTGTAGCGAATTTTCTGGACTGGAATATTAGTGCGAGTGAAGACAGATATGCGTAGCGAACAAACAACAAGAAGAACGCTTGCGTACTTCACCGTGACCAGCACAATCATCTCACGAACTGGAGAAAAAAAAATGCTATGCTAGTTGTCAAATAATCCGACTGTGTTACGAGAATGTGTTTATGAATAACAGTTATATAACGAGAATGTGTTTATGAATAACAGTTATATAACGAGAATGTGTTTATGAATAAGTTATATAAAGTGTAGATAAGACAGAGCAAGATAATGGCATGTTTAGCGGAACACATATAAATCTGCTGTTGTGCAAATGAACTTTCAAACCTGTCCTCGCCGTGGCACATAACTCTTCCTTCTGCCACTTCCCCAGACCCAGTCCCTCACTTCAGCCTCCAACTCAGGACCGGACGCCCTCCCTCCCTCTCCTGCCCTCACTGTCTCCGTGTGTCGTGGTCTGTGAGCTGTTGCTCTCGTGTGGTCTGCAATGGACCACAAGTATACTGAAAAACCATGTTGTCTAAGATTTATCCTCAACACCTGAATAAAGTGTTAATGGTATCTTGTTTGGTGTATTTAACTCGACTTTAATGGCCTTAATACTGACCTTGCCAGTTGATAGAACTATGGCCCAACCAGCCGTGGGCTGTCGGTGGCTTGAAAAAGCTCGTGGGAGCGAGGAGCTGTCATTCGTGGTGAACAACAGTTCTTGAACAAAGGTGGTGTTTTAGGATGCTTTTAACATCTGTGAATTGTTTCTATCTAACTGTGATAGGGCACCAATTGATGCTTGGAGAAAGATATATGATAGGGAGTTCTATCCGTAATGGTTGCGTGACGAAGCAAGAAACGTGACACGAAAAGTTTTAAATGAACCAAGACTGAAAGCCAACATAAACGCATGCAGATTTCATCAGGCAGATAGAGAGGTTGAGAGAGATAGAAGAGGTGGACAAGAAAGAGTGTGAGAGAAAGACAAAACAATGAAACAGAAAAAGAAGGAAAGGATAAAGAGTGAGGGAGAGAAAAACTCCATCTTCTCCATCTTGTAGACGACACAGTCACTCCTCTCACGCATCACCAGTGTAAGTAGCGACATCCTCAGAGCTGTTGATTTCTTAAATACCAAGCAAATTGCTTATACACAATATTCACTGCCAGGAAATGATGCATATTCTATATTGTGAGAATTATGTGTCGCTGAATCATTTCATACGGACTGTGGACTAATGAATAAAACAAATTTCCCAAACTAGTTCGGTTTAAATTGTTTTTTCGAACCCTAACTTATTGGTTAACTCGGCATACAGTGAAATACTTTGCCACAAATATATATATATATATATATATATATATATATATATATATATATTATCTGGTTGAGGTTGGCAGGCCTGCGGCGTGTTGGCGGGGAGCCTGTTCGGGCAGGTTGGTAGGCTGGAACACGCGCATGGCGACAGTAACGACAACAGGTCCCTCAAGGGACGCTGACCATGAGTGGACGTACAGTACCAAGAACTGTACAGTTAGTTCTGACCTGCTATGATGTGTCACGTACGGCCGCTTTGAGGTCAAAGGATCCCCTATGAAGAGGAAATGTCCTACGTGAGATCTATCCGATTGTGGGCAGTGGTGTAGAACATTACAAGCCATAACTAAACTACGTGGGTATTATCGGTAAGATGGCAGAGCACACGGTTACCAGGATGGCTCGGTTTGACTCAGTGTTCACGCTGGAATCCATGTATTAATCTTTATAGTCATTGATGTGATATCCTTCTGAGAGGTTCTTTTGATTTTGCTCTGTCAAGAAAAATATTCTCCACGTTATTATGTGTATTTCTTTATACTGCATCCCTAATATGGTCATCTCTTGTTTATTCCCCAAAGGGACTCGTATATTCCAAAAAGGTGGAAGAGTTTTTCAGGATACGTTTTAGTATCTTCATTCTCTCTTGGCAGGATTATTTTTTTTTTTTGCATTTTTTCATTCTAAAACTTAGGATTCTATTTATTCTTTCGCTGTTCCAGCCTTTTTTTTTCGTAATAGCAAATCCTCTTAAACAATTTGATTGGTTAGTGATGATATAGAGAGTAAGGACTATATTCAATATAGACATGTTGTGCTATGAGAGGTAGGGATTGAGATGTCCGTAGAATATGTAGTGACACTGTACCATGCGTGTGATGTGTCATCAGTAGGTTTGAGAGTATCCTGGAGGATATGGGCAGTACTTGTAAGGTCTGATCAAACTTGATCCCCAAATATCTGAATTTCTAGTTGAAGCTGTTCTCGTGGCAGCTGAGAGACCTTACTTAGCCTTGCTCTCCAACCTTCTTCATAGCACATCAGTCCATTTGGCTGGACGTTATTCCCACAATGTCTCCACGCCATCAGGGCCAATAACGGCTATTGACAATAGACCAATAATATATGACACTCTATCATTGGAATATGGTCGCTAGATGTGATTGGCTCTGGTGATGAGAGAGCCCTGTAGGGGGTGCATTATTGTTCGTAAGAATGATGTCTGGGTGTGTGGATGAAGACCCTGCGCAAAAGCTTCAAAAACTGTGGGTGAGGATGACTTACCAGTCCAACTTGGTCTCACCTGATGAGTTGCACCTTCGTAGAATGTTACAATGGTTACTCGCTCGTAAAGCGTGAAATGTGGTCAGGTCGCTTATTATGTATACATGAGCACTTTGCTGGGACTGAAAAAGTAGTCTGGTGTTGGTATGCACGACATTCTCGGTGATAGATATGAGGCACAATGTTGCTTCTCGTATAGCCATACAGCTCGAAAGGATACGGAATTTTATACCGGTAGCTCCCCGATGCTTATTCCCGTGGTTTTGCTTTTGTAAACTACTAAACCTGGAATTTCTAAAGACATTAGTCTTGAGGTCGCTGTTGTTTATGAACATAATATTTCGGTTGATTTTAATATCATGAAGAAGTAGAATATCTATATCGTTAAGTGAAGGGCGCCGTGTTGTTCGTTATTAACCTCTTAAGATCATTTGGGTTTACAGTCGTCATTTCATTGCGGTGTTTGCTGGACTGGTGGTGAGTGCATTTCTAATCTTGCTCATATTCTTCGGATTTAGTTTCATTAAGTATGTTCAAACAGTAAACATATTTTCGTCACTGAAGACTTGATTCCTCGAGAGTGTGCCTTTTATGACTATTTATATTTTCTGTTCTATTTATTCCACTGTGACCTCTGCTGTATGAAGGTCATGAGGCCACCTTTGCTTCTCTGTGGCTGCCATTGCTGATCCGATTGTACATGCGTTATGATTTTGCTGCATTATTGGATCCAGTTGGTGATTTGCATTTGTTCTGTTTCGTATGACATGTCTTCGACGTAATTCTTTCTTCCCCACATCAAAATGTTTTGCAGGGTAGGAAACGCCGAAGTATGACGAGGCTGATCGGATTCATACCCAATTTTTGTTTCATCCTGTTTACTTGTGCAATGAAAACTTAACGTGTACGTTTATAGAAACCAACACATGGCTGCATCAACGCATACAGACGAAGGCAATCA
This sequence comes from Panulirus ornatus, assembly GCF_036320965.1. Taxonomy (NCBI): domain Eukaryota; kingdom Metazoa; phylum Arthropoda; class Malacostraca; order Decapoda; family Palinuridae; genus Panulirus; species Panulirus ornatus. Next base: position 39,089,919 of record NC_092224.1, read on the forward strand.
AAACATGTAATGCTCTCTGAGAACAATGGACGTCTAGCTTCTGCACAGAAACCATTAGCATGATATGGGATTCTTTTATACATAACCAACTGAATTACATTATTTCTGATTTCCATTACCTACTGGGTCTGGTGTATATTGTTTGTCTGAAGGTAGGAATCTATTTCTCAGTGTCAAACATAACTCCTACTTAACTAGTGAGTACTCGTACTTATTCTGAATTCGATCCTGATACCGAGATGCATTGAGCGTCTTGACCGATGATTTATGTTGCAAATTTACCTGAGAGGTATCTGCAGCTGAGGCCGATAACCTTACCTACTTGAAAATAAATCAAATTTATTGATAGATTATGCATCAGCTGTGAGGAACGTCCTCTCGTAAAGGCGATTGCAGGATTGCGCCTCTCTCTCTCTCTCTCTCTCTCTCTCTCTCTCTCTCTCTCTCTCTCTCTCTCTCTCTCTCTCTCTCCCGAAGTGCATTGAGAGAGTGATGGTTTGACTGTAAGTATAAGATATGGAAGGCCCAGGAGAAATGGAGTGTCCTAGTTACCCTAAAGACGAAGTGGCATTGGATGGAAACATGTAAACTGGAGTGAGCCATGGGTTGGCAAGGGATGACTAATGTCTGGATGTATTAAACAGGTTATGGAAGGAGAGACCAGTGTTTGTAGAAACATAGATGCGTAAGTCTGACGGCATTGTAGCTCACACAGTGTTGTGAAAACGGAACTTTGATCTTTGACTTCGAAGGAGAAGAAATAAGCAGAATGCCTAGAGACTATATGGGGTGTGAGGAAGGTTTGAGTCAAGGAGTAGTATGATGATATCTGGTCGAGAGGACCGACCAGGGTGTGCTGCAGTGCTTCAGGTAAATTAGAGAGGATGAGTAAAGAGAGAGTGATAAAGAGGATCTGTATGTCCGTTACAGAGGGAGCATCAGGGACGTGTGGACTAGGGAGGCTTTGTGAGGCGTTTTAAACATGTCTGAACATTTACGAGGCTAAGAAATATGCAGTGAAGAGAAATAGTCGAAGCTTTATAGAATGAAGGCGATGGGGGTTCAACTGATGGTCAGAATTAGGGCATAAAAGACTTTATAAAAAGTAATTGTCGTTGTGGCTGGCTGTTGGTGGTATATTTTGAATTCATTGTTATGCACATGATGGCTAGAAAATGGATGAGTAAATGCGGTCTGTCTTCATCTCTTCCTAGCGCTACCTCACTTACGCAGGAAAGAAATATATATACATATATATATATATATATATATATTTTTTTTTTTTTTTTTTTTTTTTTTTTTTTATACTTTGTCGCTGTCTCCCGCGTTTGCGAGGTAGCGCAAGGAAACAGACGAAAGAAATGGCCCAACCCCCCCCCCCATACACATGTACATACATACATCCACACACGCAAATATACATACCTACACAGCTTTCCATGGTTTACCCCAGACGCTTCACATGCCTTGATTCAATCCACTGACAGCACGTCAACCCCTGTATACCACATCGCTCCAATTCACTCTATTCCTTGCCCTCCTTTCACCCTCCTGCATGTTCAGGCCCCGATCACACAAAATCTTTTTCACTCCATCTTTCCACCTCCAATTTGGTCTCCCTCTTCTCCTCGTTCCCTCCACCTCCGACACATATATCCTCTTGGTCAATCTTTCCTCACTCATTCTCTCCATGTGCCCAAACCATTTCAAAACACCCTCTTCTGCTCTCTCAACCACGCTCTTTTTATTTCCACACATCTCTCTTACCCTTACGTTACTTACTCGATCAAACCACCTCACACCACACATTGTCCTCAAACATCTCATTTCCAGCACATCCATCCTCCTGCGCACAACTCTATCCATAGCCCACGCCTCGCAACCGTACAGCATTGTTGGAACCACTATTCCTTCAAACATACCCATTTTTGCTTTCCGAGATAATGTTCTCGACTTCCACACATTTTTCAAGGCTCCCAAAATTTTCGCCCCCTCCCCCACCCTATGATCCACTTCCGCTTCCATGGTTCCATCCGCTGACAGATCCACTCCCAGATATCTAAAACACTTCACTTCCTCCAGTTTTTCTCCATTCAAACTCACCTCCCAATTGACTTGACCCTCAACCCTACTGTACCTAATAACCTTGCTCTTATTCACATTTACTCTTAACTTTCTTCTCCCACACTCTTTACCAAACTCAGTCACCAGCTTCTGCAGTTTCTCACATGAATCAGCCACCAGCGCTGTATCATCAGCGAACAACAACTGACTCACTTCCCAAGCTCTCTCATCCCCAACAGACTTCATACTTGCCCCTCTTTCCAGGACTCTTGCATTTACCTCCCTAACAACCCCATCCATAAACAAATTAAACAACCATGGAGACATCACACACCCCTGCCGCAAACCTACATTCACTGAGAACCAATCACTTTCCTCTCTTCCTACACGTACACATATATATATATATATATATATATTTGTATATATATATATATATATATATATATATATATATATATATATATATATATATATATATATATATATATCATCCTGCCTGAGCTTTCCCTTCATCTAATCATGATCATGTTGCTTTCATCTCACTAATTTGAATTTGAAATATTTCCCATTGCAAATGTGAACTCCGAAATAGTTTTTATTTCCCCCAAAAAACGTTAATTCTTCTCTTTGTTTCTCATCAAGATACCAAGGATATGTATATAATCCCTCAGTGACATCTTTTTCTTCTGGTTATCAGCAGAATACAGACGCTTAAATACCCACAGTCACGCATGTGGACTGCCACGCTAAATAGAATTCTGGATAGCACAAAACTATAGCAACTTTACGACTGTCGTAAACGCCAACCTAAATGGTATATCTCCCCGATCATCAGCCAACAGCATAGAAAAGTCTGGTCTGGTGCCACAGCTCCATGGCCGTTGGAGTTTTGGTTCGCTGTTAGTATCATTAGTTACATTTTTCTATGGTTATCTTGTGTGATCGCTGATAGAGATTCACCAGCATACGATCATATCATAAAAACACTGACTCTGCTTTTCATATACATATAGCTTATCTTGTAAAATATGACTGGATATAGGCATTTTTGAATTCCTTTTACACTTGGGGAACAGGGATATGAATGAATTTTCAGGCATTATTTCTCAAATCATAAGTATTTTTTAATGTGTCAAATAAATGCATCAGTTCCTCCACTCGTTAAGTCTAGTAACTAGGCTCTGATCTCTTTCGTCTCATATCGCAACTAATGAACTCCTTCCAATTAGTTTGAAAATTCATATGATCATTAAAAAGCCCTGCCATATCTTTTCATTGGTTTGTCTTTTACCTCCATTAGTTTGTAACTCATGCAGTAAAATATGTATGTGTTACTTTACGAATTTCATTATCAAGTTCTGAGGTCAATCTTGAAGTTACCCATATGATTTGGTGGCTCTCTGATCTTGAACTTTAAACATTTTGAGCCAAAACTAATCTATGAATCCATACGTCACTGGGGCAGCTCAGGGATTTCTGGCTGTGAGGCTCTGGACACAGCTCCACGACCATTGATCCGAATGATAACACCAGCTGTGCTCCCACCCCACGTCCCGGAGGTGTGCAGTGAGAACGTGTAAGGTGGTATTTGAATATTCTCGAACACCTTATGAAGATGGTCCGCTTATTTCCTTGGCTTTAAAGGGGGAGCTTATGAAGAGCAGAACCACAAGCTTTTACGGTAAAGTTTAGCAAAAACTAATCTTATGGAAGATATAGGAAAACAATGGTATGGGTGATAGATAAGCAGGAGGATTTGATTAGTCAATGACTCGAGGATATAACGTCACTTGGGTCTTACCTTAAGGAATCGTACCTTAGAATAACTGTACTCAAGTGGATAGTGAGGTGCAAGCGCAACGACAGGTTTACCAATAGTCGGACTGGGTTTGCCGACAGGGCTGAAATAAGTGGCTTCCTGGAGAAGCAACAAAACGTTTAGAAGAGGAAGAACATCGAGGGTATTATGTAGTAGCTGGAGGTCCTCTGGAATCGCTGATGGCAAAGGAACTCATTTGTAGATCTGCTGAAAACAAGAAAGTCGGACTTAACACCAAGGATTTCAAATAAGGATAAAGTTCTCGGGAATGAAGGAGGAGAAGGTGTATAGCTTATAGGTCACGGAAATGAATAATGAGAGGCTGAAGGAAATTTGGCTCATGAAATACAATGTGTCCTCCTCGCATGTTTGACAAAGTTTATTTAGTCAAACATAAAGCTTAAGGACGATATGTGGTGAGGTGGTTTCATCGAGTAAGTAATGCAAGGGTAAGAGAGATGTGCGGTGATGAAAAGAGTGTGGTTGAGAGAGCAGAAGAGGGTGTATTGAAATGGTTTGGTCACATGGAGAGAATGAGTGAGGAAAGATTGACAAACAGGATATATGTGTCAGAGGTGGAGGGAACGAAGAGAAGTGGGAGACCAAATTGGAGGTGGAAAGATGGAGTGAGAAAGATTTTGAGCGATTGGGGCCTGAACATGCAGGAGGGTGAAAGGCGTGCGAGGAATAGAGTGAACTGGAACGATGTGGTATACTGGGGTCGACGTGCTGTCAGTGGATTGAACCAGGGCATGTGAAGCGTCTTAGGTAAACCATGGAAAGTTTTGTGGGACCTGGATGTGGAAAGGGAGCTGTGGTTTCGGTGTATTACACATGACAACTAGAGAATGAATGTGAACAGAAATGGCGATCAAGTAGGAATATATATATATATGTTCATATAAATTTGCTGACACACTCCCCTGCTCATACAGTCACAAGCACACACATATATGCACAGAAACCTGTTTCCTGGTGCAGGGTTTATGCTGGGGTGTGTGTGTGTGTGTGTGTGTGCGCGCATGTGTCTGTGTGCATACATATACATATAACCATATACATGGTTAAGAGACGGGACAACACGAGAGTAACACTATTCTCCCTTAACACAAAAATAGTAATCACACAAAGACGCGTGTTCACAGACGCACACAAGTATTTCGCACTAAACCTGTCCATATCATGTGTTTCGTGTCGATGTGTCATACAGTAAGACTGCGTCTATGATCACTGAAGCTGACGAAAGAATGATATTCGTAGCTCAGCTCGTGAGAAAGGTATTACATACCTCAACATGCCTGACTCTTCTATTTAATCAACATGTTAGCTTAAGTTTCACCAACGTATACGAAAACAGTTTACGTCAGTTTCTCTACAAGATTAACAATACTCTCATGATATCTCTCTAATAAAATGATGACAAATTTATCTGCCTAAATTCTGAATGTCGAGAGACTAAGGCTCATGTATGGCCCACACTGGTCGCACACGTCATTCAGGAAAGAAATTCTTAGTCGTAATATCGCCAGTAAACATCGATCCTCCTGACTGTTGCAGAGTTGTAAGCTGTCACGCAGGTGTACCATGAGAATAACAATCAGGCTGGAGAAGAACACGTGTTATGTCTCTCAAGGGACCTGCATGTGGCTGGGAAGGCTCGTTGGCATAGAGACGGCCTTGTCAGGTACCACAGACACGCAGCAGTGCGTAGGGAAATAGACGGGGGAAAACGGCGGGAGTGTATGACAGAAAACAGGAAGGGAAAAAGAAAAAAGTTCCGGATTCCCTCAATCTTCCCTCAGGAAACTTGTGGCAGACTCAGACATTTCTAAGTCAAAGTTTTCGAGTAAAAACTTTGCTGAGCAAGTAGAATAGAATTTTCATGGAGGAACTTTTCAAAGTTTAGAGAACACAGCAAAAACAGCCTTTAAACTTCTTCGTCTGCCACCATTATGGCTGGGAATCCTGAATCCAGGGGTATCGTTTTTACGTACTCGAATAATATCTTTAGTTTTATGTTTTTCTGTCCACTTAGATTTTCCGTCTTTTAATTTTTTCATGATACCTCAGAGTCCAATAAGAGTATCATAACACATACCTAATACGAATGCAGGAACGTTGATGCTATTCTTTCATTAAAGGATAACAAGAAGGGAATGTGATTATGACCTTGTGGTACTGTATTAGATCTGCAAGATTTATCATGAGTTGGAATCGCTTGATTGCACTGTCCATACATCCTGAAGATGCATGTCAGAGCAACCCATTCTTGATCTTCTGGTGAACCTGTACATATGTTTGTAATACTAAGGTTAACCACATAGGAATAGATATGGAATTCAGATAGCAGCAGACCGACTGGGTCCTTTCGAGGCTGTCTGGATAATAGAAGATCTCACAGACTCACAGATTAGTGGGATGAAATCTAGAAGGCTTACAGATAATTCAAAGAGAATAACATGCAGATTGTCAGTGTGACTAAGGAGGCGCAAATGATGTAAGTCGTGGACTTGAAGCGGAGTGTTTATCAAATCTATTCTTAAACGTTCCATAGTACTGATTCTAACCACTATAATTGGCAGTTATTTCAAGTGTTAACAATCCTGTTGAAGAAAAAGTACTTCGCCTGTTTCGAAGCGTGTGAGCAAGACTAGCAAGGCTTTGTATCCATTACTTCATTAAAATCCTATTCACTTAAGTACAACCCCAATCTAAGTAGATGATATTAACTGTTTTACTTTTTCATACATATTGATTATATCTTAAAAGAAATCAAACAGATTCGCCAAATATAGGCGATTTCGTCGAAAACCTTGCTGAGAGTCGTTTATCAAGTGGTGGTCCTCTAAATGGTTTACAGTTCTATCTCGAATGATGGTTTCGATAAGTTTTCCAACTACAGACAGAAAGCTAATAGGACGATGATTTCTGGGCTGTGACTTACTATCTTTCTTGAATATCGGTGTTACATTACAGACTTCCATTCAACTGGAACTTTTTTCGTGGCAAGAGACTTATTGAAGAGGGTAGTCAAGGGCTTAACTATCTCATTTGCCGCCTCTTTCATTGTTCTCGGATAAAACTTATCAGTGTCTGCCGTTATATCTATTTCCAATCCGTTTGCTTCTGAATATGTCTTCGTCTTACATGGCAATTTGTTCAAGAAATTTCCCCTTTTTCATCAATGAAACCGGATTCGGAACATGGTTGTGTCTTCGATCGCAAATACAGATGCAAGAAAAGTCATATCATGTTTGGGCCGTGGTTTCGTTGTCTTGACCAAGTCACCGTTTTCTGTAATTGATGGACCTTTTGACTGAGTTATGACTCTTACCTCTAGCACAAATGTAGAACTGCTTTGAGTTTCGTTTGCTACTTTCAGCAATATACGCTTCATGTTGACATTCAATTTGTCGTACAACTCTCTAACTTTCTCTGCACAAATTTACTTAACTTCCTTTAACATACTGGTTATTGGTCTCAAGAGTTCGTTATGAGCTTCTTTCGTATACAACGGGCACTTTTATATTTCATCATTCCACCGCCTTGGATTCTTTTAGGAATAGATCATTTACACATTAGCACGTATGTTCCTTCTGCTGGTTTGTGCTTTTTTTCTGAAGCTTTTGTAATTACGTTCAGTTCATTTTCATTGACTATATCGTCCCAGGTTTGCCTCTGTAGAACAATGGGAAAGTCATTTCGTTTTGCACGTTTAAAATAGGGTATCTTTTTGCAACTGTCGTGTTGATTAATATTGCACATGTTGCCAGCGACCTGCCACTGATTGCTTTTACCGAACTTTTCTCCAACTTCAGTATTGTTAACGAGATCCTCGTATGTAGTTAGAACTATATACAATACATGGCGATCGCTAGTGGGTTGCTCGAGTACATGTGTAAAGGCACTATCATGCAGATTTGGGCAGAGTCCAGGCCTGGAGGTACTTGATAGGGATTCCGCCCATTTAGACACCAGTATGTTGAAACCTCTTACTTTACTACAGTCTTGTTCATTACAAATTAGAGTCTTAACTGATTATAAGATCTTTCGTCTACCTGTCGTGTCTGTGATTTTCTTACTGTTATTTCCTTAGGTAGTTTATCTTTCGTTTTTCCAAGTATGAAGACGACATTTTCAACATCTGCAACATCTTCTACTACGGGACTTAAAAGAGATTTAACAAAGAACAGAACACCACCACGTGCTTTGTGTCCCGTGTCCCTATCAAACGGAGTGAATCCTAGAGTTGAGTGCAGACGAGGAAATTTCTACTGCTGATATCTAACCAAAATTTGGAAATGGCAACCATATCAGAATATCTTTTGTGAGAACTGTTTTAGAATATCTTTCTACAACAGTTCTCACAAAACTCTGAGATTTTATGTTCGTAAACATGAAACATTTTTCAGATGAGTTTGAGACCTATTTGGGGAGGTATTTACAGAGGGGATGGGTCTGCTCCACACTGGCTGCGTTTTTATTTTTTTTTTTTCACTTCGGTTTTATCTCTTTTGTAATATCTTTTATAATAATACTCTTCAAGCTGGAGTACTTATGGTGCTTTACCTACAAGAAACTGTTAGAATATTCCGTATATTCTGATCCAGTTATTCATATGTAAGGCACATGGACAGGAAGCGACACATGAAATGTTCACCACGGCAAAAACACCAAAATTCCTCGATGCATTGTATTCTCGTGTTGCTGTTGTGTATGCCGGCATGGCTGAATGCTGTGGTAGTGTTACAGCCGTTCCTATTGTCCGACGCCGCACAGAATATGTCGACACGTCTGCTGCATACTGCATGCAGTGTCGAACAGCATACCCTGGTTTGTCTGGTGCCTGCGTTTAAGTTCAAGGTGTTCACTGTATTATCCGTTCCTGTTTCTAAGTGCACAGTCATGCATGCTGAGGTCCCCTGTGTTATCGTCGCCTGTGTTTGATTTCAGCCTGGTGTCAATGCCTGGAGTTACATTTGAGGTGATAATGGTGCCTTTTTTCTGTCTCCATACAACAACATGAGTTATACCTAGATCTATAACTCATAATTCCCAATCTTGTGGCTACCCTCGCCTGTGTCTGGATCTACTGTGTATACACGCCTCAAGCCTGTGGCCTGTGTCTGTCTTGTCTATCTTGACTATATTACTTGCGCCTGTAGTTTATTGTTTTCCCTGCCAGCTCCATCTAAACTTCGTGTCCTGTGTTAAATGTACTTGTGTTCAGCTTCATCTTTATCCGATTTTTCTCTTATCACATTCACCATCAGCCTGTTAACTCTGTGTTGACCTTGCTATATCTGCCTGGGTCGGCTCCCTCGACTTGTCTCTCCCACGGTCTATCGTCACCATTTTACCTGCAGTTTTACGTAAGTTCATCCTTTAGTCCGTTTTCCGTCAGTTCTTATCACTGTGTTTGTAAATGTGGCAGTTACCACCCCATTTGTCGTGCTTGATGTCATCATCAGGTCCATTTCGACCTGTCTTCGTCTTTTCATCCGTAACTCTGTCCATAATCCAACTTCACCTATGAATTGTTTTGTCTTAGAATGTTATCTGTGTTACCCATCTTTGTGTTTTCATTTAGTGTACGTTTAATACATCAACGTCTATACATGGAATAGCCTTATGTTTTTGCGTCTGTATTTGTCATAACAAACAAAGTAAATTAGAAAGACACTCAGAACAGGAGCGACCATTAGGGAAAATATTTGTCTTGATTTTATTCCTTGATCCCAGGAGCCAAGTATGGCCGACAGGAGAACCTGTATAAAAAAAGGAGGAGGAAATATCGGCTGATCTGCGGCGCGAATTTTTGAGAGTTGCTTCACCAGCGGAGGTTTTTGCCCGAGGCACATGATAAATAAGAGCCCACACCACCGCCTGTTGTGTTCCCTGGAATATATATAACAGTGAGGTGCCGCCTGGCGCTGCTGCTGCCGGAGCTATCTGTCACACGGTGGAAGGTGAAGGCGAGCAATAACTCCTGCAGGAGGACGTACCGCCCTCCCACCTGACGGTCTGCTGCACACTCTCCACACATGCTCACTCTGTGAGGAAACTTTAACGTGGTTTACTGAAGCTCAAACATACTGAAACTTCGTCATAGAACGCAGGGTCTGAATTTCTGAAATCTTGAGGAACCGGAGGACGTGAAGACATACAGTCTGATGCGCTAATACTTGAATGTCTTGATACTACTGTAAGGGATTCTGACGCCTTTTCGCTCCATCGTTGTGGCATCATGAAGGAGCGTAACTCGCTTAAAAAAGCTTAGAATTCCATGGTTTTGGTCGTCGACAATGGTTCGTTCGTTCACATCCTGTCTTGTTCGTATCTTATGTCAACATTGAGCATCAGCCTCGTGTATGGTAGGCGTTACCACATACAGAGATGCAAGTTACATTTGGAATCTTAGGCTGGGTCACTCAGCTCTACCTCCCTCTCTCTATACATCTCGCCAGGATACGATAGTGAATATCAACACCTTCCTGTTTACTCATTCCATAGGAAAACAATAAACTAAGCAGAGGGCCACGAGGAATAGACCTCCAAACATATTTTCTTTTATCGATGTATCGAAGGTGAGGCGTTTAATGGTGAGCGCTGGAAATTCAACGAAGCGAGACTCCCTTAGAGTTTAGAAATATAGCAGCGTACACAAGAGGACGTCAAACACAATTGAGGAGGTAATTTCAAGTTAGTGGCCCCTGCCTTCAGCATGTAAGATAAATGTATTAAACAATGTTCCTCACCTTCCTAGTCACGATGTAGACCACCTTTGCTGTATTGGTCATTGAGAAAAAGTTGTGCTCCTCCCGTGCACTTATCTGCCATCATTCTCATGTGCGTGGACGATGACAACTGATGCAGCAGCCATTACACAGGAAATGCCTAATGCTCTACACGGGATGTGGACATACGGAGTTGCTTCCCCTTTCAATATCATGATAATAATAATGATAACAAGAATAACAGTAATAATGATAATGCTAATGATAATATCAATGATGATAATAATAATAACGATAATGATAATAATAATAATGATAATGATAATAATAATGATAATAGTAATAATAATAATAACTATAATTATTATTATTACTATTATCAAAATAACATGTGAAATAAAGTTTTCGTCATGAGATCAATATCAAAACATACCAAGAAGTGGGAGGCCAAACTGGAGGTGGAAGGATGGAGTGAAAAAGATTTTGAGCGATCGGGGCCTGAACATGCAGGAGGGTGAAAGGCGTGCAAGGAATAGAGTGAATTGGAACGATGTGGAACACCGGGGTCGACTTGCTGTCAGTGGCCTGAACCAGGGTATGTGAAGCGTCTTGGGTAAACCATGGAAAATTTTGTGGGGCCTGGATGTGGAAAGGGAGCTGTGGTTTCGGTGCATTACACATGACAGCTAGAGACTGAGTGTGCATGAATGTGGCCTTTGTTGTCTTTCCCTAGCGCTGCGAGGGTGATGATATATTAGTTGGCTGTCACCGTGTATGATGAATATGAGTTGATTCTATCCATGGTGCATGTGGCTTGGTCTTGTGTTGTTACGTGCATGATAGTCATCAGGCAGGGTAGACTAGACGTTGTAAATACCTGGCTGGTCAGTATTACCAGCAGGTTTGGTCTGGAGGGATCATGTGTCATAGAAGCGTCATCTGGTGTAGTGAGCCTAAGGCTACATTATATTAGGTAGACGTTTCTCTGAGGGGGATACCTAAAGTGATGACCCTCAGAGCAGCTTTCTTCGTCCGTAAGGCTGATGAGGTTAAGCTGATGTTATTGGAAAGTTGTCATCAGCGGGATGAGCATCAAGACAGGATCCTCTGGAAGTTGTAGAAGGGACGGGTTATGTAGTCGTGGTTGTTGTATTGTTTTGCGTCACCCCAGAAATAACCATAAGGTTATAGTGAATCGGATGCCTAGACTCTAGAGGAAAGGCAAGTCTGTAATTGTATATTGGATAACTGTCACTGGGAATGGTTCAAGTGGGTTGGTTGGTTGTCTGGTGGGTTGGTTGGTTGTCTGGTGGGTTGGTTGGTTGGGCTTGAAGACCATCAATCGTCAGTGTTGATAAGCCATCAACCTCAAGCTACATCAACCAATAGAAAACTCTGTAACATCTTCTTCAGGCGTTACGTATAAAGTTTCATATACGTTGGTAAATGTCCCAAGATGATGTAGTGGGTAGATTGCGTCCAAGGAAAGTGGATAACAAGTCCACTGGTAGTTGTCTGGTGCCTTGTCTTTAAGGAATATTATCATCTGGAACGTACTGAGTGGTAGGCACTTGCCGGGAAATTGGCCTGAGGTCAAGACGTACTGAATAATATTTGTTACTCTGCTGAAAAATGAGCGGAAGATTGTGATGCAGTGAGTAGCAATCGCCCCATATGGCGATGTACTGGACGCCGTATTTCCCAAGGGTTCGCGTTAAGTAAGGCAGCACTGAGGAAAAGAAAGAAAATGGCATCGCTGGTAGCGACTGGTCAGTAGCTTTTGCATAATGATTCCGGAAGAGAGCATTTAGACTTGGGTGGGGGATCAGCTCTAGCGGGTGATAGATGATCCCAAATGACGAACCAATTGATTGATGTTTGGGATTTTGTCTCCTACTTAATGAAAACTGTCAAATGCCGTCTCATCAAGCTGTTTCAACAGGCAAATTTGCTTCAGGATATTGGATGTGTCGTTTCATCTTGTATGTAGATCATTTCAAAGTGTATCATGAAGCGAGTGGTCTCGTATCGTCGATTTTTCCCTCTGCTTTGATTATAGTGAAACCTGACCTCCTTGATAGGTTTATCTCGATCAGAGTGACTGTTGTAAGGAATTAATTCCATGTGAACACTTCTCTTTGGGCTCTTTTATAAGTCGACAAAAGAAGGTAAAACTTCACAACTGCTTAAATACATTAAGCATATCAGTTTCGAAGATCCTGTAATAACTTCATTTTCTTGATTGATATAATCATGGTAATTCTGGCAGACATTGTTTAGGTGTGTGCATGTTCTGTGGGAAGGGGAGTCAGCCGCTTGTTGCTGGATGCGAACAGGTTGTTGCACTGGGTTGTTAATATGTGTGTGTGTTTGTGTGTACGTTTGTTTTCTTAATTATGATAATAATGATAGTATAGTGACGAATATAATGATAATAGTATCAATAAGGACAAAATATCATAGATATGTAAATGATAATAGTGATAATGATGATAATAATAGTAATAATAATAAGAATAATAATTATAATAATGATAGAAATAATAATGATGATAGTGATAATGAAAATGAAGGTACAAACATTACAGTTATCTCTCCCTCTGTACAAGCAAGTGCGTTGTGTGACTTTTCTTGTTGTTGTTGTTGTTGTTGTTGTTTCTGGCTTTCCAACAATCATCACACTGACCGTAGCCTTCCACCCTGACTTTTATGGGTGGTGTCGAGTGAGGATGGGGTTATGAAGATACGGATATTTCGTGAAGATGCAAATGTTATCAGTGGTACCCTTATGTCCATTCTTCATCCCTCCTCCCCTCCAGTCCCTCAGGTGTTTAGTATCAGAGACAAAAGCCGGTGCATTTCAGGGAAAAATCCTTGCTTGGCCTTTCCTTTCCTGCTTTTAGAAAGAGATAAATCAGGGGTGTAGGATTCCCAGTCCCCGGCTCCCACCCCTCTTTGTCGCCTTCTGCGACACGCAGGAGATACGTTGGTGGTCTTCCTTCTCTCTTATCCCTAGGGATTAGATAGATAGATAAAAAGAGGGATAGAAATATAACTGATAGATAGACAGATTGAAATATATATATATATATATATATATATATATATATATATATATATATATATATATAATATGTATATGAGAGAGAGAGAGAGAGAGAGAGAGAGAGAGAGAGAGAGAGAGAGAGAGAGAGAGAGAGAGAGAGAGACTTATATAGAATTAGCATTTCCTTAAAGCCAGTTTTGGTGAAATCATGAACAACTGTTTTAGAAAAAGTCTTTTGAAAAGAAAGTTGACTTGGCGGAGTGTACAACCTCACAAGTGTCTCTGGGTTCTTCAGCACTACCTGGGACCACATGAGACCATGCACACCGCCTCGCATGACTGGCATGAGGCGTCCCGGAAGTGATGCCGACTTCCCTCCATTCACGTCACTTAATGAGAGAGGATTTAGCAAAATCGCTTCCTCTTCATTTCTCGAGTTGAGCTTCCTTTGCCTCTACATTTAGATTTCTGGGATGAAGATTCTTCAAAGGAAAAATTGCTTCCCATTAAACTAATCTTTCGCTACGTCTTTCACTTAAATTCCGATATGTCTCAAAATATGATAACGAGGACAATATCATCATCATCCATTATCATGTTAGGCAAAGAATCCAAAGTGTCCTTCGTTAGATGGGCCAACACTTCCATAATATCTTGAATAATGTGATATCCTGATATAGTATCAATACTTCTATTTTGATGGCATTTTGAATTTCATAGGTATTAGGTATTATAGAATATTATATTATAGAATTTGAGTATTAAACTTGAGGAACAAAATATCTTTAAGATATTCCATACATTTGTGGTGTTTTGATTTTGACAGACATTCTCCTAAACATACTGTCGCCACATTCTCCTCGAAGGAGTTTGCCATCAAACTTTCTTATGCTTCTTCAAGCCAGACTCAGGCACCAACAACTTTAATCAAGGGCCAACATGACCGCAGACTAGAGCACCCACCTGCCCGAAAAATTCTGCTAAGATGTTTCGTATCAACTTCAGGGTTTGGTCCTCGAACTTTCTCATGTCAATGTCCTTCTGATGAAGCTTAAGGACTCCGGATTGCACTTCATTCCTGACGACTAGAGAATACAAGATTTCTTTATGAGGTTCTTCTCTTTTGTCTTAAATTATGTTCCCTCTTTAATGAAAACCCAAAGGAAAAATTTTCTGTCACGTTTCTCATTTTCTCTGTAAGTAATCAACCACCTGCTCGCTGAGTATCTTCATCAAGGTATTGCAGATTATGATCGTCAGAGAAACCAGTCTGAAATTCCCTAGTGCAATTTCTTGATCTTTCTTTACCCTCATTCCCTCCCTTAGCACTGCACTCTCCTTCCTGCGACATACTGAACAATATTTGAAGCGGGCTGTGAAGTGTATCAGTACACTATGTATGTAGCGTGTGTGTATGTTTGCCTAAGTATACATGTGCCAAGAGATATATATATTAAACTATAGATATATACCATAATGACCATCGGTCTCCTCAACCATCTCTCACTCTAAACGAAAGACAGACCAACACATGGATTAAACAGAAATTTCTATCGCAAACTGAATTTCGGAAGATACTTATGTTAAAGATATGTATTTGCAAAAGCAGCGGAGATTTTTTTTTGAAACAATGGAAAGACCTAAGAAAAAAGTAGAAGGGTTGATTGGGAGGTATAATGAGAAACATTCTTGAATAAAAGAGAAATAGGAAAGTCTGTGGATAGGCAGGAGTGGAAAAAACCGGTGTAACCGAATCGGCCAGTAACCTGCGGCAGAGCTGAGGAAGAGCACGGGAGGTACGGTACACAAGAACACAAGGGAGAATGACAGGTCTGGCAGAGGGGTCTCGAGAACACCCGATTGTGGAGCAACGACAGCAAACAATGATCAACGATGATGAGGAAGGGGAATGCAAAACAGAGAAAGGAATTGATAGAAAGAATTATGCACAGTCCTGAGATATTGTGGAGATATTGAAGAGGGTGGATGCACAATGGAGGAATAAGAAAGGGTATAGAAGAACGGTAAGGAACGAAGGGGATGAGGAAGATCAAGGGTGTGATAGAATACAATCATAAAAGAATATGCAGATACGGAGGGTGACAATAAGCCCTGGAGAGCAGGACGCGTTGTACTGGATGTAGATAATTCGAGAGATACTCAGAATGAGATGAATCTCCATTTCAGCTGTGGTGATAGCAACATCCTGTAAAGCGTAACAAGAGTGAGAATTGGGTGGGAAAAATGGATTCATACAAGAGCTCATAATCGAGTATTTTGATCCTTCTGTTCTGCTATCGTTTTCCATCACATTGCGAAGGGTGGATCAAGCTGATTCCATTCTCTCATATCACGCCTTCACATCCACAACTCATCCTCAGTGTGTTGCAGAGGAACACAAAAATTCCATGATCACACACGTGTTTCTTGCTGCTTGGCGAGACCAAACCGACTGTTCATCGCCCAGCCACACCCGCGAAGTGTTCCATTCAAAAGCGCGAGGTTTATTTTTTTCTGATCCTTATAATGCTCTCATTAATATTGTTACTACTACTACTATTATCATTATCATTTTATTATTATTGTTATATCATTATTATTATCATTATTATCATTATTGTTAATATCATTATCATCATTTATAACTATCATTGTTATTACTATCATGATTATCATTATTATTATTATTAGTCGTATCCAGTTACCAGATCAGATAATACTTTAAAAACATTTTCATTTTACAGCTTAGTTAAAGATCCACCACCTCCCAGCGTTATTTCTAGGCTAGGTTGAGTTAGGTTAGATTTTGTTGGTCATGGATGGAATACAGCTTAAGCCTAACCTAACATAAATAAACGTTTGGAGGACCTAATCTGTAGGTGATCCCAATTTTGTCTCAAATATTTGTTTCTGCAAGTTGGCCAAATATTAACGGTGAACTAATTGGGTGATAAAATCCTGGCTGGAATTATCATATTCAGTAAATATCGGTTTTCCATTAGCAAACTTTCCGCCCAGGAGAACTTCCTCGGCACGAGGTGGCTCATTAAAAGGAGCAGTTGAAGTCTTCACCATCATAATTCGTTGAACCTCGTTCAGCGTTCTCGGGTAATATTCAACAGGACCTGCTATTCTGTTCGATGCTGATGGTACACGATGATTTTGCACGTTGCAAACGTCATAATCATATGGCCATGAACACTGGACCAACTGAGGTATAAGTCGTCTCCAGATTTTGATAAGGAGTGAAAAGAAAAAGTTTTTGATATCAGTTAGCTTTGTTTGCGCCTTCATGAATCAGGTCGTTCTCTTATATGACGAAGAATTGAAATCTATTCAGAGAAAAAAATTTTCCAGTTCCCACGTACCTGTAAAACCCGACACCTGCCGGTGTTCACATGGTTCAGACAAGGAAGTAAGATCACAGCAGAAGGCACTCACACAATAGCTGATCAGCTCCGTTTCTAAGAGCCTCATTATTAAGCTGTTTACTGACTCGGTATCGTCTGGTGTTGGAAAAACGCCAGCTCAGGTGAAAGAACACTTCACTAGCGCTCAGTGTGACTGGTGGCATAAATCTTTTCGAGGGACATGTGTTTTTCTTAAGGTTCCGTACGGAATATTGTGCATTTATTTACGAGGTCAAACATTCACAGACCGCCCTTGGTCGAGCACAAAGGTTCTACTCCTAGTTGCGGCAGTAGGTCTACAGTCAACCCCACTGTTCATCCTCCCCTAGTGGTTTGGGCACCTGGCCCAGGCTTGATATATATATATATATATATATATATATATATATATATATATATATATATATATATATATATATATATATATAAGAGTGAGTGCTCAAATTACAGAGGTATAAGTTTGTTGAGTATTCCTGGTAAATTATATGGGAGGGTATTGATTGAGAGGGTGAAGGCATGTACAGAGCATCAGATTGGGGAAGAGCAGTGCGGTTTCAGAAGTGGTAGAGGATGTGTGGATCAGGTGTTTGCTTTGAAGAATGTATGTGAGAAATACTTAGAAAAGCAAATGGATTTGTATGTAGATTTATGGATCTGGAGAAGGCATATGATAGAGTTGATAGAGATGCTCTGTGGAAGGTATTAAGAATATATGGTGTGGGAGGCAAGTTGTTAGAAGCAGTGAAAAGTTTTTATCGAGGATGTAAGGCATGTGTACGTGTAGGAAGAGAGGAAAGTGATTGGTTCTCAGTGAATGTAGGTTTGCGGCAGGGGTGTGTGATGTCTCCATGGTTGTTTAATTTGTTTATGGATGGGGTTGTTAGGGAGGTAAATGCAAGAGTCCTGGAAAGAGGGGCAAGTATGAAGTCTGTTGGGGATGAGAGAGCTTGGGAAGTGAGTCAGTTGTTGCTCGCTGATGATACAGCGCTGGTGGCTGATTCATGTGAGAAACTGCAGAAGCTGGTGACTGAGTTTGGTAAAGTGTGTGGAAGAAGAAAGTTAAGAGTAAATGTGAATAAGAGCAAGGTTATTAGGTACAGTAGGGGTGAAGGTCAAGTCAATTGGGAGGTGAGTTTGAATGGAGAAAAACTGGAGGAAGTGAAGTGTTTTAGATATCTGGGAGTGGATCTGACAGCGGATGGAACCATGGAAGCGGAAGTGGATCATAGGGTGGGGGAGGGGGCGAAAATTTTGGGAGCCTTGAAAAATGTGTGGAAGTCGAGAACATTATCTCGGAAAGCAAAAATGGGTATGTTTGAAGGAATAGTGGTTCCAACAATGTTGTATGGTTGCGAGGCGTGGGCTATGGATAGAGATGTGCGCAGGAGGATGGATGTGCTGGAAATGAGATGTTTGAGGACAATGTGTGGTGTGAGGTGGTTTGATCGAGTAAGTAACGTAAGGGTAAGAGAGATGTGTGGAAATAAAAAGAGCGTGGTTGAGAGAGCAGAAGAGGGTGTTTTGAAATGGTTTGGGTACATGGAGAGAATGAGTGAGGAAAGATTGACCAAGAGGATATATGTGTCGGAGGTGGAGGGAACGAGGAGAAGAGGGAGACCAAATTGGAGGTGGAAAGATGGAGTGAAAAAGATTTTGTGTGATCGGGGCCTGAACATGCAGGAGGGTGAAAGGAGGGCAAGGAATAGAGTGAATTGGAGCGATGTGGTATACAGGGGTTGACGTGCTGTCAGTGGATTGAATCAAGGCATGTGAAGCGTCTGGGGTAAATCATGGAAAGCTGTGTAGGTATGTATATTTGCGTGTGTGGACGTGTGTATGTACATGTGTATGGGGGGGGGGGGTTGGGCCATTTCTTTCGTCTGTTTCCGTGCGCTACCTCGCAAACGCGGGAGACAGCGACAAAGTATAAAAAAAAGAAAAGAAAAACAAAAATATATATATATATATATATATATATATATATATATATATATATATATATATATATATATATATATATATATATATATAATGTGTGTGTGTGTGTGTATAACGATAATAGGATGGCCTCGATTTGCCTATGCCGTTTAAGCTAGCATAAAAATAATCATGGAAAACCTTCATTTGAAAATCAAGTTCATGAAATCGCACAACAAGGAATTCGTTTCTAATAGAAATCACTGAAACCAAGGAAAAAATTTGGATTATTGGTCATATAGAAATATCGTGTTTGATGACTGCATTATAGAGAAATTGGTCTCATCATCATAGCTGGAGAGGTGTGTAAAATGTTAAAAGTGGATTGTTGAACCCCTTGTTAGTGAGGGATAATGTGAACTCAGAGATGGAAGAGGATGGAGGAAGGTCGTTCGCACGACAAAATCGAAAGTTTGAGAGAGAAAAGGAATGTGTCCGCAAGACTGATTTAGAAAAGGCATATAATAAAGTGAATACGAAAGTTCTAGCATTGTTTGGTACGTATGGAAGACACTTAGACATCGGAGGCAGTGCATGTATGAAATATCACCACGAAATCGTTCTTGAGAGAGACAGGTAGTGGTGTGAGAGCGAGGCAAGGTGATCGTGGGTGTGATAACTGACTATGTTGAAATAGTGAGGTTGTCACAGTGTCTGCATGCAGAAAACCCTGTGTTGTTAATAAAATCAGAGGAGAAAATGGAGAAGTAGTGAAATGGTCCTATGGTATATGTAGGAAGAGGATACTGAAAATTAATTCAGGTCAGTGTTGAAAAATCTATCTTGTGAAATCGACAGAAGATCAGAAAGTAAGATCAGTTTGCATGACGATGAAATGGAAGTGGTGCATCACTGCAAATATCTGAGCATAAAGTTTAAAAAGGGTGGATGTTGGAGAGATGAAGCTGAAAGGAGAGCCGTGCAAAGGAGGAAAAATCAAATGAGGTTCATGGATAACGATGGTGAATGGGGGATGAAAATAGAGTGTATATTTTGCAAAAGAGTTTGCATGAAGAATACTTGTACTTACCACTGATGTATAGATGTGAGACCAGATTGCATATAAGTCCTAAGAGGTCAGAAGATGAGATCAGTAGAGATAGATAAGTTACGCAGTATAGCAGGAATGAACAGAATAGATTGAATGAAAAAGAAAATATGATTTGAAAAAGGTATTTGATGTGAAGTAATGATTAGAAAACTGCATAGATGAAATGGTCCTCCGTGGTGTAGCGGTTAGCGTTCCTGACCGTGGCGCCCAGGGTCGAACGCATAGGTTTGAGTCCTGGTTACAGCATTCGGTCCACAGTCAACCCAGCTGCTCATCCACCCCTTAGATTGTTAGATGAAAAGAGTACATGATTAGGGACTTAGTTACTAACATAGAGAAAAAGAAAAATTGTCTTATAGGATGTTATTGTCATGGTGCACATGGTAGATTGTAGATTGATTATGAACATACAATACAGTGGAAGCTTCAAGCGAGAGTGGGGCAGGCCACGGGAGAGATGAAAAGATAAGCAAGGTAAATGATTAGAGTTACAGATATTTCAGATTAACTTGACAAAGGCATCATTGGGGAGCAGATGCAATGGAGGCATTATTCTTTTTTGCAAATGAAGACGATGATGTAACTTGACGAATCAAGTTTAGTGTGGCACACACTGTACTGACCTCATACTACATCTTGCTAGGCTTGTATCTTGCCCCATCCTGGGACTTGACGGATCCGTGTTCCTTACCTCACTCGGGTGATCTTCATCCTCATACGCACACAAAGATATGGAGCGACCATCTGTAATATCGGCCAATCCATGATTCTCGAAGCATCAGAAATGCTTGATGATTCTAAATCTGTTTCTATGGCAGCTGTATGTTGTAAGGGAGTGGATGGCGAGTGACGGGGGTGTGTGTTACTGTATATCTAAGTCAGCTGCCCTTGTTGAAGAAGACTGTTGAGTAGAAGACAGTTTAGTAGAATGGTGATGATAATGAATTATGGTTTGGATAGGAAGAAAGTAAGAAAGTAAGTAACGAAAGGAAATGTAGAAGGGAAAAATAGAAGGCCGTAAGGAAGGAGAAAAAACATGATGGTGATATTGAGAATAAAATATAAAGAAGGTAAAAACAAAAAGATAAGCGACGAAAAGAAAACTTGGAAGGGGGGAAATAATTGATCGCAACATTAAAACAAAATGTTGAAGCACGATGATATAAGGGCAAAAAAAATGAAAAAATTTACATAAAAGAAGAATAAAAGAAAAAACAACACGAAGAGAAGAAGAATGATAAACTAAATTGAAAAGGTTGAAGGAGATTGAAATATGTAGGGAGGAAGAGAAAAGCAAGATTAGAAAAATATTAATGAAAATCACAAGAGAGATAGAAGACTTCAAAAAGCTTACGAGATATATAATATAGCAAAACGCTAAGGATGCATGGAAAGCTTTTGTAAAATAAAATTGTAAAATACCGGAGGCTCGAGGAACCCTGGTGTGTGTGTGACGATGGTAGGGAGGAAGATTCCATGCTTATGTGGGTCTCGTGTAATGGATACTGCAGCTTTTTGTTGGCCATGATTAATGATGACTCTGCCTGAGTTACAAATGGATCTGGTATCCCTTGGCTGTAACATTTTCGCCCACATTAGACTACCCTGAGTATAGGCGTCCTTTCTGTGGCCGGGAGCAACAATGAAGGCGGCGCTGGATTATCTACCGTTTACACCACAGTCTCTGTATTATCACATGTCAGGGGACACAGATCATCTTCCACAGTTGAAGTGGACGAGTGAGGTAGATGGGCAACTTTTCCTAAGTGTTGAAGTTTTGTGGGGCCACGCACGATACAGATATGATCAATCTGTTTATGAAGATTAACTGGGTCGTGAGGCATTTTTTTCTTTTCTCTCCTTTTATTTCTCAAGTGACGGGGTGCTAATGTGAACGTCTTTTGGTCTTGTGATGAGTAACGACTAGCGAACCCAAGGCCAATGAAAGCAAAGCCTTTGGGTAGATTTTTTTATGTTAGCTGAGACGTCACGGGCTAGTGAGGCTATAATAAGGGCCAACTCATTAACGATATATATATATATATATATATATATATATATATATATATATATATATATATATATATATATATATATTATGTACCCTAGCCTGAGTTAGTTACCCATTTATCGGCCAACCCCTAATGGTGGATGAATATATTGAGTTGACTGTGGACCTTTAGCAATTCAGGTACAGAACATTTACAGTCCGACTCTGTCATACGCACAAGGCAGTGGTCTTGTGTCAGTGATATTTTTATTTTCGGACTGCCTGTCCTCCCAGACCAGCCAGTGTTTGCTCATGGTGCAACATGGTTTACCTTTAGCATCCCCTCCCCTGCCACTCTCCCATGATTCACTTTTTCGACACACCAGTTCACTCTTTCTTGGATGTTTTGCTTTTGAAAATTTCTCTCTTGTCACTCCAGTTTTTTTTTTCGTTTTTAAAACTGGAAGCCTTTGCCATGCCTTTTCATCAAGCGTTACTTTTGAAGTTGCTTCAGCATCAGTTCTAAGAACTCTGCGCTGCCACTGTGAAAAGAAAAATAATCTACAGTGCCACTCTATTTGATTTACTTCTAAGGCCCCTGAACAAGACCCCTTAGCATGCCTCACTCACGGAGTCCTGTACTCCACACAACTAGTACTGCCAATTCTACGGGATCCTTGACCTGCTTCTCTGGTGAGATTTTCCGTTATAGACGGTAACGTTTAGACTTCAGCATGGTGTACCGTTCCAATCATCTGCCCCCTAATTCTACTATCCTTAATCATGTGGAGTCTTGTGCCTCGCTGTGGTCTTAGAACCCCCTTACAACAGCCAGTCTTAGTCTTCAGACGCCTTGTCTTGCCACTGTAGCATGCTATAGATATGATTCATCCTTGTACTGTGGGACCTCTCGCCCTGTTATTCCTGCATGATTATCAAGTTTTGAGTCTTCCAAACTTCCCACTGTTTCATAACTCATTTCTGAACCACAACACTTGCCTATTCAAGATGCTCAAGAGTGAATACTCTCATAACTACTATTGCATGATATTCATTTAGTTCTTCGTAATTCCTCTCCCGTCGTTTCTATCATGCCTTATTCCTGGGAACCTTCTTTCGTCTGTCAGTGTAACGTGTCTTAACTTTGAAACCTGACGCTGAGTGATTCGCCTACGTTTTCCCTTCCCTCCTGCTCTTCCACTCATGCATGTATGGCCTTCGAAACATCACAGTTTGTCTCGTTTGATTAAAGGATGAATCCCTGAGCTTCAGGTGAGCTTCATACTTTGCCCCGGCCTTTCATCAAAATATCCCATCATTTCTATTTTCCAGTTCACACTCGGTTTATTTCGTTCATCCCTTCACTCCACTTGTAAATATCTTCCGTTATCTGCTTTCAGTATTTTGACTTTCCATATGTTTGTATCATTTCAGAGACCCATTCTTCTTTCCTTTCTCCAATGATCTCTCCACGAATTTATTCATCCTCTATCCATATTCATATTATCTTTCCAGATATTCATTTCTCTTCTAATATCCTATTACTATAATGATAATAATAATTATTTGATTATTATTATCATTATTATTATTATTATTATTATCATTTTTACACCTATTATCTTTCCATATTTTCATTCATCATCGATCAATCTATTGTCTCTCCACATATTCATTTATCCTCGATCCATCTTCCCACAATATGAGAAAATCTTAGGATAACAAAAAAGGTAAAAAATACAATTCCCCTTCATTATATTTTCCTTGTCATTCTTGTATTGTATATCCAAGCGATTTATTGCGAAATATAAAAGGAGATTCAACCACTCACATCTCTCAACGAATCATCAAAATTTCTACCTCCATCTCCCCCGTCATTTCAAGGTCTTTAACCATGCAAGCCTTTCGCCATCTGACCATATGCTACACTCCCACTCTCACCTCTCGCCATGAATTCATATTGTACATCCTCCTTTTGCACGCAGTGCCAAAATCCCTTGTAATGTCTTGTAATTCTTCAGTAGGCTTTACTTACCGATGTACTGTCAAGCATTAAATATCAGACTAACTTTAAACTAATCTTTTTTTTTTTTTTTTTTTTTTTCTTTTTTTTTTTTCCAAAAGAAGGAACAGAGAAGGGGGCCAGGTGAGGGTATTCCCTCAAAGGCCCAGTCCTCTGTTCTTAACGCTACCTCGCTATCGCGGGAAATGGCGAATAGTATGAAAAAAAAAAAAAAAAAGAATATATGTATATATATATATATATATATATATATATATATATATATATATATATATATATATATATATATATATATGTATATATATATATATATATATATATATATATATATATATATATAGATATCAAGGTCAGATATTGCAGGTCACGTTTGCCTGGCGACGTCCGGGGATTTAGCAATGTAGCGCGCGAAGTTAAGGTGGACACCTGGGGCTTTGGCTTAACTGATGGACATTGTGGGTATGTGTAGCTCGACCTTAAGGTCTAGTGTTAAGGTTACCCGATAAAGGTACATAGACCTTGTCTTGGTGCTGCATAGTCCTGGAGGGTTGTTTTAAAGGTTTATAGTCCCAGTTAGAAGATGCTGTCCTGTAACTGGAACTTAGCTTCGCAGCGAAAGCCAGCGCCTAAAACAGATCCTCATTAGCGATGGATAATTTACCACAAACTTTGATAAGCAGATCCACCAGTCTCTTCCTGTTTACCATCAGTAATGCTGGTAATACGAACAACCCAGAGGATCCTTGGTTGTGACCATATGTCCTTAGTTTACAAAACAGATGAAAAGATACTCCATAACATCATTATCAACAGCACATAATCCTATGACCATCTCTAGTTTTTTTATCTGCTCAAAGAACCTGAAGTTTAGAAACGTCTTGGCCAGCGACCTCAACCGTGTATAGAATTCCCTTCAAAATTCTCGTTTACTGAAGTTTATGGATTGACTTGCAGAGAAGAAGGCTGCAAACCCCTGATAAAGTATGCTGAAGCCACAACTGCCTACGTCTCAAGACGTATCACCACATACCCCCAATATGGCTCATATACAAGTTTTCTTTGGACGACTAACAATGAATCAGCCAATTAAGACAGCAGACGATAATCTCAACCAAGATAAAGGCATATCAGACATACCAAACGCACACCTCTTGAACAACCTACCAGATGTCCAACATTCAACTAGCAGGTAGAATTTTTCATGGACCCGTCTAAACCGTGTTCCCTCCCATGTCGTCCTAGGGGCTGCTATTTGTGTCTGCTGGCTATGTCGCTCGTTTGCCCAGCATGGAAGCCGCTCATATCCTAATCCGACTCATTCCTGAAGATGCTCTCAAGAGTGAAACGTCGAGAACCCTTATGGAGTCCAACTATACAGGCCCCCTACTGACACTCGAGAGTAAGCCGTTTAGGAAATCCTACAAACAACGTCTAAAGTTGATTTGCTGTTAGGATGTTTAATGAGAAATGTCTAAAAGAAGATAAAATGATCCTTGCTTTTGCGAAGTTGTGTCATCATCAGTTGACGGAAGAAAGTACAGCCTCGTTAAAGACCTCTCGCTTCGGATGAGTCCCTTCTCCATGTCCCTGTTACTGGGGTACTCAGCCTCAAAGCTTCGTGAAAGGGGTCCTGGGCTTGTATGATTGTATATATATATATATATATATATATATATATATATATATATATATATATATATATACTATATATATATATATATATATATATATATATATATATATATATATATATATATATATATATATAATGTGTGTGTGTGAAGAAAGTGGTGCTTCACTGTGGATGATGCCCTTACGAGCATTCATGTTTCGAGCATTACGGTTATCACAGAAGAGCGTTGTGCTATGCGTTCTTTGGAAGGGTAATGCGATAGACGACAGACACAGAACACGAGAGTCAGTGCGTTGAATAATGAAGATCGAGGTGATGGTAATTATCCGAGGTGAGGAAAATGTTTTGGCGGAAATTTATAGTTGTGGAAGGACGCAAGTTGCAGTTGTTCAAAGCATTTTGTTTATATGTTTTCTTCAGACATCATTTGGGAAATAGATGAAGAAACTGAGACAAGGAACGCTGTGAGGGTAGACGAGCTGCAATGAGGGAAGTTGTAGGGATGGATGGAAGTGGATTTGAAAAACAAAGATGAGAATATTATACGCAGTAGTCACGCCAGTTCTGCTTGATGGTTCGAAAACACGGCGACTGTCAGACGATATAAAACGAAATTCTAAATGTCTGTGGAATAAGATGGTTGGGAAGGAGACTAAGCAACAAATGGAAAGATTTTATCTAAGGAATGAAGTCATAAAGATCGAGATCAGAACGTCTGTAAGAAGAGAGGATGGAAGACAACATAGAATTCAGAAGGGCTTTCAAGGCGGAGGTGCGTGGGTTGTGAGGTCCTTGAGACGGCCAGAAACAAGATGTCTGGATGCTGTCAAGAGACCTGAGGGGCGAGGAATTCAACACGAGAATAGCAAAAAAGGTGTTACGAGGCCAGAGTGAATGGTGGGAGGTCACGTCCGCCTCATGTTCCTGTAGAGTGGAGAGGAGACAACTCAAGTACTATTTACACACACACACACACACACACACACACACACACACACACACATATATTTTATATTTTCATTTCTTTTTTCACATTGAATCCCCATTTTTCGCGTTAGTGAGGTAGTGACAGGAACAGAAGAAAAGCCACATCCACACACATCTATTCTCTATCTGTCATGTGTAATACATCGAAACCATAGCTCCTTAACCACATCCAGGCTCCACAGGCCTTTCCACGATTTACCCCGGATGCTTCATATGCCGTGGTTCAGTCCACTGACAGCATGTCGACCCCTGTACACCACATCGTTCCAATTCATTTTATCCCGTTTACGCCTTTCACTCTCCTGCATGTTCAGAACCCGATCTCTATCAACCTTATCCTGTGCTTTTTTCAGACCCATAAATGTCAAATATCAATCCATCTGTTTTTCTAAGTGTTTCTCTTACATTCTTCAAAGTAAACACCTGATCCACATATCCGCTACCACTTCTGAAACCACACTGCTCTTCCACTGTCTGACACTCTGTACTTTTTACCCTCTCAGTCAATACCCCCCCCCCCCCCCCAACACACACACACACACACACACACACACACAATATTCAAGGTAGACTCAACAAACCTATGTCTTTGTAGTTTAAGCACTCACCTTTATCCTCTTTGCTTTTATATCATGACACTAGACATGCATTCCTCTAACCTCAGGCACTTTACCAGAATCCCTACATAGAATGAATATCTTTACCAAAAAATCAACAACACAGTCACATCCTTTCCTAACAAATTTAACTGCAATAACATCCATCCCCGCCGCTTAGCCGGATTTCATCTTCCACAAGGCTTTCACCACCTCTACTCTCTTCACCAAACCACATTCCCTGACTCCCTCATTTTGCACACCACCCCGACCAATACATCCTACATCTGCTACTCGATCATCATACACATTAAACAAACCCTCAGAATACTCCATCTCCTCACTCCGTCACCACCTGATATCACTTCCTCTTCTGCCCCCTGTTTTTTTTTTTTTTTGAAACATTTCTTACCTCCTTCCAAAACGTCTTTTTTTTTTTTTTGTCCCTAGATTTAATGATACTTTTACACCAATTCGCATTTGCTCATTTTTTCAACCCCTTCACCTCCTCTTGACCTCCGACAGATTTCTCTTATACATATTCCAATCATTTGTACTCCGATCAAATTATTAGATATTTACATTTACTTGTAACACTTTATTTTCTCTTCTTCTATTTGGAAGCGTTAAAGAATTCCACACAGCCTTCCTTGCGTCTGGTCTTCAATAGAAATGTAAAGAAGCTCAAATTTCAGTCCCAAATTTTCTCGTCTATTGCATGTATCTTTCAAAGTTCATTAACGACACAGCGAGGAATTAAGAGTATGAAAGCTAGGAATGAAGTATGTCATCATCAAACCAAATTTGCGTCGTTACTTACCTTACACAACGACTTCATTCTTGTTCATAACTTTATGAATAAGCAATGGCCGAGTTCGACATGAATCATGATGTTGTCATAATATAATGAATTATGCCTTATAGTTAGAACACCTGAATTCTTGGCTGAGTCACAAACTGCTGAAAAAAAAATAAATTCTCCATCGTTTTACGTTCTTGACGTACCTTGCATGACACCTCACCATGATGATATAGCTGATATATAGAAGGTTGTCATATGATTCCTTGCCTTTCAGAACTGTCACACATTTCAAATAAATCGCATTTATACTTCAACATAAAACCTTCCTCTGATATGTTGTACTGTTGATCTCCAACGGCCAGCAGTATACCTTAGATGGAGTGTATACCCTGTAAACTGCTTTGTATACTTAAAAACTGTTTACCTCGTGCACACTCACGTTTATTGCAGCCATGCAATCTCCTGGGCACACAAGGGCGAGTCATCTTGCATAATGATCCAGAGAATTCATGTCTACCTCAATACATATATCATCGCTAAATCTGCACTATGAACATAGTCATTGGCATTCCAGTTTTCTTTAATACCCTAATTATGATCCCTTACTGAAGTATCATTTTGCCAGGATATCATCATTCATTCTGTAAATATCCTGAAAAAAAAGTTTCTTCCGTTTTCTGATTCCAAATTAAAGGGGAATATCATGACACTGGATGTATCGCTCTGAACCTTACTTTCTTATGGGCTTCTATCACTGTGCTCATAATGCAGAAATCTTAAATAATCTTTACATTTTGAGATGTTACATCAGATGAAATTCTCTCTCTCTCTCTCTCTCTCTCTCTCTCTCTCTCTCTCTCTCTCTCTCTCTCTCTCTCTCTCTCTCTCCACTCATATACAATGCACACATATAAGATTGCATAAAATGTAAACGCTGAATAATATATACAAATGATACACACACACACACACACACACACACACACACACACACACTCGGTGTATTTCAACTTTGTTGCCTGTGCTGGGGTCTATAAACTAATCCTACTGATATTTCTTTCTAAACTTGCCTTGATTTCTGTTGATTTAAAGTCGATTCTATCAAGAGCTGTAACGTATTTCACCACATGATTTAGATAAGCCTTAACAAAAAGCAAGACACCATCTCCTACTTTATGTTCCCTACCACAATTAACTGTTAAATGTATTGTAACCGAAAATAGAGTATCAGGCGAGGAAATCTCCATCTGTAATTCTAGCCATGGTTTCGGGATACCAATCCTATAATTTTCTTCCAATACAGTTGTCTCTAACTCCGGAAATGTGTCACGTATACTCCGCGCGTTAACATAGAATATTCTAATACATGACTGAGATATTTTTTTTTAGTATGTGTACGTGCAGGCGTGGCTGGAGTAATCCTCACTTGGGCACCCGGGTTAAGGTACTGCGTACACAGAGTGAATTCTGGGAACGTCCAATGGGCAGCGGGGAGAGAAGACCCTACTGCTGCCGGGGGGGGGGGGGGGGGGGGGGGGGGGGGGGGTGAGACTACAGGACGACCAGCAGAGTGAGGTGAGGAGGTGTTGGGGATCTTGCGATGAGTCAGAGTGAATGCAAAGAACGTGTGCGCAGTAACTGTGGTACTGGTGATGTCAGACAGAGAGAGGAGCACTTATTTGCAAGTATTTTCGATGATATTTTGATACATGCCTTACAGTCCTCTGTTCTTAACGCTACCTCGCTAATGCGGGAAATGGCGAACAGTATGAAAAAAAAATATATATATATTTATATATATATATATATATATATATATTTACGCACGCACACGTTCGCTCTGTGATACCATTTTCTATGTATTGCCGTCCCCATCGTAAAATGTGATTCTCCCAGAGTTATTACCAATTTGACCTTTTTAATATGAGACAAAAATAGATTTTCATCCTATATTTCTTATCAATATTTTTCTAAAATGGGTTTGGAAACGGAGGTTCATGTGGTCAGAAACAGATTGTGGCGTATAAAAGTTTGGGTATAGGGTGAGCGTATAACATAGTGTGGTGGTTGTGGTCAGGGTGGACGTGTTGACATCAGTGGTCTGGGCAGTGATGAAGTTACTGGTGGCGAGAGGCCGTGTGGTGACTGTTTGTGAGTGGTGATGATTGTGGTAGTGACGATGCTGGTGATGTCTGGGATAGTGGTAGAGGAAGTACGAAAATATATAATGGTTTCTGTAACGTGCGAACATTAATCCAATAGATGGTGCTCGTGCAACAGCGAAGTGGACCTTAAGGACTCATAGGAATATATATATATATATATATATATATATATATATATATATATATATATATATATATATATATATATATATATATATATATATATATAACTGATGGTAAATTTATCAAGATTAATGTCGGCAATAAGTTGCATAAGAATTCGTCAGTCAACACAGTACACAGTAGCGTAAGACCTGAGGATGAATTCGGAAAGTGAAGACATGTATCACGTTTTCCTTGCGTCTGCCGGTGTGTTCCCTCATTGTACCAGTGACCGTAACTCTGTCTCGGTGATTGACGCTGTCGACGGTGGAGATCCATCCAGGCTGAAATATGAGTCGCCTCCCGGTAGTCCCGACCCAGAGAATCCACGAGTGAACGTCCGTGGATGATGTTCCCTGATGATGATGATGTTCCCTGATGGTGATGATGTTCCCTGATGATGATGATGTTCCCTGGTGGTGATGATGTTCCCTGGTGGTGATGATGTTCCCTGATGGTGATGATGTTCCCTGATGATGATGATGTTCCCTGGTGGTGATGATGTTCCCTGATGATGATGATGTTCCCTGGTGGTGATGATGTTCCCTGATGGTGATGATGTTCCCTGGTGGTGATGATGTTCCCTGATGGTGATGATGTTCCCTGATGATGATGATGTTCCCTGATGATGATGATGTTCCCTGGTGGTGATGATGTTCCCTGATGGTGATGATGTTCTCTGGTGGTGATGATGTTCCCTGGTGGTGATGATGTTCCCTGGTGGTGATGATGTTCCCTGGTGGTGATGATGTTCCCTGATGGTGATGATGTTCTCTGGTGGTGATGATGTTCCCTGATGGTGATGATGTTCTCTGGTGGTGATGATGTTCCCTGGTGGTGATGATGTTCCCTGATGGTGATGATGTTCCCTGGTGGTGATGATGTTCCCTGATGGTGATGATGTTCCCTGATGGTGATGATGTTCCCTGGTGGTGATGATGTTCCCTGGTGGTGATGATGTTCCCTGATGGTGATGATGTTCTCTGGTGGTGATGATGTTCCCTGATGGTGATGATGTTCTCTGGTGGTGATGATGTTCCCTGATGGTGATGATGTTCTCTGGTGGTGATGATGTTCCCTGATGGTGATGATGTTCTCTGGTGGTGATGATGTTCCCTGGTGGTGATGATGTTCCCTGATGGTGATGATGTTCCCTGGTGGTGATGATGTTCCCTGATGGTGATGATGTTCCTTGGTGAACTTCCTTACCCACGACCTTCCAAGTCAAGACCCGATGTTGCTGATGGTCTGTGAGTGCGGCGGTGGTGGTAACAGTGAACCACCTTCATTGAGCGCTCGCACGCCTGCAGCTGTTAAGGCCGAGGTATCTGCGGCTTCAAAGCTCCCGAGATATCTTGAGATGCTTCGCTAGACGCGGGAACAAAACCGGTCGATTGATGGATGCAGAGCAACTTCTCTGATCACACAGGCTATGTCCACACTGCTACGTGTATCGCCCTGCGGCACACTCTCCTCCTCTCTCCCTCACTCTCACTTTACACATCCTGACTTTTCTCTGTTGATGATGAGATAATTTTCAAATGGTTTTATGCTTGATATTTTACGATGAGGAACTGTTTGTACTGCAGGACCTTAGCAATTACACATGTATCATTTCTTGCCGTTTATAGAATCATACCACCCACCCCAGGGTGTTGTTCATGGGTTCTTCCCCACTGGAGTAGGGAAATGAAGGAGTCCTCCAGAGCGAAGGGTCTTCGGCGAGACATTACTCCTCTCCTCCATACGCTAGTGATGATGCAGCCTCACTGGAGGCGTGCTCTCATTTGCGGTGTAGTCACTTGAACGCCGAGTCGATGTGTTGGAAACTGAAATGCCTGAGGGTAATGTGGTGTGAGGAGGGTTGATTGTGATAGCAATGATGGTACGAGAACGAAGTGCGGTAGGAAGCGCAGCTGACTGAAGAAAACCATGGTGTGCTGGAATGGTCTGAACTAATGATGAGTCAAGACAGATGATCGTGGCAACAGTAGAGAGAGTAAGAGGAAGCACGAGACTAGAAAGATGGAGAGATGGAGTGAAAGAGGGTTAGAGGAGCCGGGGCCTTAATGTTTGGGAAGCTGAGAGGTGTGCCTGGGATAGAGGAATTGAAAAGATGTTGTATACGTGGGACGACGTTTTTAAAGCTGTCTCGTGGAACTGATGCATTGTCTGTGGGGCTTGTTGGTAGACGGTGGGAGGTGGGCTATAGCTCTGAATATATATATATATATATATATATATATATATATATATATATATATATATATATATATATATATATATATGGCGTAAATGAGATGGCTTGATTAGGGCATTTAGTTTACTGCGATTTTACAGGGTAGGGAGTGAAACGTTTAGTGGATGATTGTTGTCGTCTCTCAGCGCAACAGTTTGGACAGTTCTCATCTTTCACACTGCTTTGTGACCCCATATGACTTTTTCATTCCATCAAAACAGAAAGAAACCCACCGGTGAATCTTGAGTGATACCACAAGAATCCTAATATCCTCAAGTCAAAAAAATATATTTTCTCAGAGCCAGATTGAGAACCAGTAAACTTTGCTTAAGCCTTATCTTGGTAAAAGTAAAGAACTAGCATAGAAAAGTTCATGGAACTGGAATGAGAAGTTTCCAAAAGAGAGCTTAAGACGCAATTGCAGTACATATGTTTTATGCTCAACAGCTTCATTATCGGAAGTGGAATTGTCTCGCATCATTTCCTGAATGTATTCAGAAATTTCCGTGCCTCATAATGAATATTTCACATCAACGGAGCCCCTTGTATTGTATAAAATGAATACTATTTTCCATTTGGCTGGTTTTTATGAATCATTAGATTCTGGAACGTTTCATGATGAAGAATTCTTCGTATGTCAGGGAGGTTACCCTCTCTTGTATAACTTCTGGTACGTCCACCACGCTAGTCTCACAAGTGAGAGGAAGCAGTGAACATCACATCCTTCTCCTCGTGTGGCCGGAGGGAGAATTATTCTCTCGCCTAGAGATAGTTGGACTCGCTTGTTGAGATATCAGAGATCCTTAGGAAGCCGCATGCTTTTCCCGCTGTGACAGTACGAGATTTGTTTGCCTTGCTCTGGTGCAGTTGGACGTCCAGGTGGTCTAAGTATTTTGAGGGACACATATTGCAGTAACGTGGAGCCTTACATTTCAAGAGCGGTGTGGTTGTTTCACTTAATGTTATTTGTTATCGAGGAACACATTCTAGCATCCTTAGATTGTCTTTCTCAACTTTCATTCATAAGGAATATTTGATGATCATCTGTCTGGATGGGAGACATTAGAGTCTGAATATTACCTGATTTACCTGCATAGGCAGCGGTAACCTCGGAATCCCTTACCTTCAGAAGAAAAGGGAAACTAACAAGGCCAAACTTCCCCAGCAGTAACCTTTAATGCTCCGGCAAACAGGGCACATTACTGAGCTGACTTTGTTCCCAACAGATGGCATTTGATCCCTCTCTGTAGAATTTATAGCCTTCGCATCGGGTTCTTTATCGTAGTTTTGGAAATCTAAAATCCTTTGACTGAGTGCCATTAAAATCATCAACTGCTTCAAAAATCACATCTTCTGAAGTACTTGAAACGTTTTGGCTAAGATATTTTGGTTCTAAGCTTCCATTGCTCAAGTGTCATCTTTTTATATTTACGCAAACAAACGACGTATAATGCTCCCTCGTCCTTTCCCGTAAAAGTGATATTTGAGTGAGACATATCTGTAATTTCGCTCACTGTGTTTATGAGAGGATCTTTTTCTTACGGTCTTCCTTTGACGGGCTCTTTTCTTTACGGTCCTTAGAAAAGCTTCCTTTGAAACAAATCCCTCTCATCCTTTTACCGCTGAAAATAAAGAATTTGCTGCTCTGAAAATTGCATTCTCGCGTTGGTTTCAAGCAGACAGCTCAAGGTACATGCGCGACATTGAAACCCAAGAAATTCCAAATATACTCTCAGAGTGCACTCATAAACACGTAGGAAATATTCATGTAAACCAGGTTTCTGTTGGTACCGTCAACATGGTAATGCTTCTGGTAGTAGACTGCTCACACGTCCTGTCTTCACCTCCATCGTCCCGACTTCCGGATGATGTGATTACATTCCAGCGTTTCTTTACTGTATTTAACGTGTTCACAAGTTCCCAGGTCTATACTTCCTTATTTGCCTCTATCATTCAAAGGAATATAGAGGAATTCAAACAGCAACAGACCACTGGTTCCCTTCGAGGCTGTCTTTGATTATGAAAGACATCAAAATCTCACAGATTAGTGTGGTAAAAGTGGAGAGACAGAGAGAGAATTCAAAGAGAAAATTATACTACTGTCATTGCGCCTCGGGAGGCGCAAATAATGTTGGTCGTGATCTTGAACATATTCTATTCTGAATCGTATCCATAATACTGCTCTCAACCTGTACTATTGGTTACAGTTACAGGGACATATAATGATTTATTTCTGACGTGAAATATACCTTTCATCAATGTGTAATTCTGTAGTTTTTATGGTACCGAAGACTTCAAATCTATGCGTAAGGCTCTTAGTTTCGTGAACTAGATATACCACGTGTAATAACTACAATACAGTTATTACATCTAAAGACATTGAAGGTGAATCTTTGTCTTCCGTGTGTTGTACGGAAAATTAATTTTACCTTCGTCCATCCTTGATATAACAAGTGCAATATATCTTATTTATAGTTAAGCGATTCCAACAAATGATATCGTGGTATTTATTCGATCTGCGGACTTCGTTGTAAGATCGGCTGCACAAAAGTGATCCCATCCCGTCGGGTACAATAGATACTTGGTTTGCTCAAGCTTAGATCCTCTTGATTCATCACCGAACAGAAAGTTTCTCTTTATCTATTACCGATATCTCTGTCCTTGCTTCAACAAATGAACTAAGAAGACATAGATGCCGACCCTTTTTCTCCACGACGGCTGGAAATAAGACCAAGAAAACCCTTCATGATTGGAGGGAAGGTTCCGGGAGCTGTATAATCTGGAGAGGATTTGTTCGAGAGCTGATGGAGGCGCGACGAGGATGAGAAAGCTGAGAAATAAGAGAAGAAAGAGAGCAGAGTAATAGGTCTTGGGACTCGACCCAAGAGCTTCTGTATTACTGGCCTGTATCTGCAGTATCCATGTCCTACCTAAGATACACGCTGATATGTTGCCTCCAGTCGGACAGGCTACGCACTAGAGGTGAAGTGGCCTTAATTGGAGGTGAACTAGAGAGATCACAGCTTGACTGAAGCATGTAGAATGTTGCAGCTCTTGACTGGCCAATCAATCGCAGTGACTGAACACGACAAGATAATCCTTCGCTTTTACGTAAATTTAACTTTTCCTTCCGCTGAGTCTATACTGTAATACGCTTGATCGTTCCTTACACAATGACCTCCGTTGTTCACGTTTTCTAAGCGACGAGAAAACATTCTGTATACATGTTATTTTCTGCTGTTTTGTCGAACGACTCGCGAAGAAGTGTGTGTGTTAATACAAGCATAAATAAACATTGTTATACATATATATATACTGCGTGTCTCCTAAATGTACTCTCACAGGAACTTTCATCATTTCCACCTAATTATGTAAAATGATTCCCTTCACATATACAGTACGCGTATCCCTTATCCGACCGCCGTACTGAGTTATGTTGAATCGTTGAATTCTGGGAAGTATTTTCAGCATATTGTGGCCGTAGTCTGTCATCAGTGAAGACTGGGGACGCAGCCACTGCTAGCAGAGCAGGGATGAGCTGCCTGGGATCGACACAGCTGTTAGAAGAATCCTCACACACATGTGCGTTGTGTGTCCTGATGAGCTCTGTCACGAGAGAGGCTTTCAGGTCGGTGGTAAAGATAGTGTAGAATACATTAACAGACACAAATATACTCAACGCATTAGACCGTCAGCCACGCTGCAACACCTCGTTTCATCGTGAGTCACTTGGAATAATCTTTGATCTAAACGTTTGGAAATAAATAACTATATACAGAGGTTGGTCATTGAATTATTCGGTACATATTTTTTACATGATTTTCGTCTTCCTGCCGGAATGTATGTCGATCCTTTAGGGCATTTCTTCTACTGTGGCAACTCTGAAGACAGTGATTTCTCGCTTTTCCCATTACGAGGCAAGTTTGTTATCCAGGATGCATTAAATGCGCTATGAATTGTGACTAGTTTTAGCGTCCGTTAATTCTTGCGAGTGTCACATCTGCAGTAAGTAGCCTGTGCATAGCGAGAATAATGGTTGTCACACTCTTCATAAAATATTTCCAGTATTAATGTCTAGCATTTCGAGATTTCAAAATGTGCGTAGAAATGGATAACGAAGATCTTCCTGTGCATCGCAGCATCGCTCCATCACCTCGTAAGATGTGATCGAACTCCCTATATGGTAATTGGTTCAGCAAACTATCAGTAAATAGTTGCTGGAGACTAAGCTGATATGTTGACTCATTTCACCATTACGACCTGGAAATCTAGATTAGATCAACAAGCGATGGTAAACTTCCATATTTCTCTTTTATTACTGGATTGTAATCAGTAGGAACCTCATAAACGAGCAGCAAAGAATATTTCAGTCTTATTCTTCTCGGTAAAAACCATTCATGCTTATCTGGGTAGATGATTTAAGTATTGCTCAAATTCAGTGGAACAGGTACTTCGTTTGTTCTCCAAAATATTGTTTTCCTCATCATATCTTCATCTAATGGTTTGCAGAGTTCCTGAATGTGTGGTTCTGGTGAAAAATCTTCCATAGATAAAGAAAATGAGAATTCAGGTTGACTACGGTAATGACAAGGGAGGTTATGCATGAATGTGTAGGTTTTGTTCACTAAACATGTACATGGCTCGAACCTTGCATGCCAAGAGCAGAGTTGCATGTTCTCCCTTGTGTGTCCCGTTGACTTCTGTCTGTAGGATGTTGGCGAGTGTCTTGAGTCTTTTGATCGGCGATGGGTGAGGTCTGGATGCCTCCCTGTTTCCCAGATCTCATCAAACAGGTTCTCTCTAATTGCCTTCGCAATCTTCTTCCTCAGTTTGTTCCAGTTTCTTCACATGAGTGACTTTAAAAGAAAAACTTAGGTGATGTGAGTTACATGTTGTCAGGAGTAGTTATGTATCAGATGTAGAGATTGCTTGTTTGTGGACTGAAAGCCAGCAACAATCGTGTGAGTGGTGCAGGAAGAAAAGTTGCTACCTGGTTCAAAGGAGTGACACTCGACAACCACTGCTCAGCCATCGCTAACCCTCCAGATACCCAAGAGGGTAACGCGGATAATGTACCTCCCTGGTCGGTGGCTGCCTAACCACCTACCTGCCTAGCAGTCCTCTTATACCCTACCGGAGGAGAGAGAGAGCGAGAGCGCAAGGGAGAAAGAGAGAATACCAAGCGGTGGTTGCAACCACAAATTCTCTCCCTCTCTCTCTCTCTCTCTCTCTCTCTCTCTCTCTCTCTCTCTCTCTCTCTCTCTCTCTCTCTCTCTCTCTCTCACACACACACACACACACATTAATGCATATATGCTTATCGCCATACCAATATATTGCATTTCTTCACGATACAATAAAACATCCCTCGGGGCGAGTAGTAGTGTGTCTTGTGAACAAAATGATAACCTTCAGTGGAATTCAGGTTGATCTTGCCATTCCTTATCACAGGTTCTGGAAACATTCCAACGATTTTTTCAGTTTATGTTCCAATTTGGTTTGGTTATCAAATAAAAAACGGAAATGATCCTCAGGTTTACCTCTGACTACTGCATTTCCTTCCGTATTCTGGGATTCACTTTATTCCTGGCTTAATGTCCGGGTGGAAGTCTTCAGGGTCTGTGATTCACACGTCTCTACTGGCGAAGTTAAAAAATAACCTGTTCTATTTACACACTTCAACCCTAATGGTTTCAGTGACCTTGTATAAAGGGGATACAGTACTAAAGAGAACCCTATATTAAGGATCTCAAAGTCGTCCTCACTTCTTATAATCAAATAAAACTATAAGTGAACTTTTTCTTATAGAATCTCACATCAAGAAAGCGATTAATCCTTGATATACAAAACCTTTTGATAAAAGAGTGGATGAGAATGACTGATAAAAGATGTATCAGTGAGGTAGATCACTGAACATACACCTTATGAAACCAGTCGTTGTGTTCCGTGTGTTCTGATATATGGTCGAGCTGTGGATCACGACGTGACATGCGAGTTCCATGGGCATTGGTACGAGGTGGGGAAGCGAAGACGATGTGAGGGTGAGACGGAGTGAGTATTATAACGGCACTGCTGAATATGTTAGGTGGAACAAAAGTAGTTTTTCCTCCTTGCCTAGCTGAGAAGAAGAATGAAACAGGAAAATCATAATGTCCATGATAGTGCTAATGAAACATGAAACATAAAACTTTTCCTTTTTTGTCCACACGTCGTACATTTTCATTTGCAAGTTTTCTAGTAAATTTTTATTGCTTATCATGTTCACTTGTAAGTTTTAATGAAAGTCGCAATATTTGTCTTCATTCTGTTAACTTTGACTTCCTCTGAAATATATCCTGTAGGTGCCCATGTTCATCTTTTTCATAACTATAATACTGAACATTTGCGCATATATATATATATATATATATATATATATATATATATATATATATATATATATATATATATATATATATATATATATATATCAGTTAAACCTGCATGAGGAAACCATACGTTTCTGGCAAAACAAATGCAACTCGCATTAGGGAACATTATATCAGCAGAACCAGTGAGTGGCTCCTGTGTCCGCGAACGTTATAGGAATAGAAACAACGAAATTCTTCAAATAGAATTAAATGCTAATTCCAGGAAAAAAGCTTGCAATAATTACTAACAGATTAAGCTGTAATATCATACTGTTCCTCAGAATATATCATCTCTACAGTTGTCAAATGGGAACTTCAGTGAAGGGCGCAAATGGGGAGGTGATAACAAGTAGTGGTGATGTGAGAAGGAGATGGAGTGAGTATTTTGAAGGTTTGTTGAATGTGTTTGATGATAGAGTGGCAGATATAGGATGTTTTGGTCGAGGTGGTGTGCAAAGTGAGAGGGTTAGGGAAAATGATTTGGTAAACAGAGAAG
Source organism: Panulirus ornatus (assembly GCF_036320965.1). NCBI lineage: Eukaryota > Metazoa > Arthropoda > Malacostraca > Decapoda > Palinuridae > Panulirus > Panulirus ornatus. The sequence goes on from NC_092224.1 coordinate 39,129,529, forward strand.
AGGTAGTGAAAGCTTTGCGGAAGATGAAAGCCGGCAAGGCAGCAGGTTTGGATGGTATTGCAGTGGAATTTATTAAAAAAGGGGGTGACTGTATTGTTGACTGGTTGGTAAGGTTATTTAATGTATGTATGACTCATGGTGAGGTGCCTGAGGATTGGCGGAATGCGTGCATAGTGCCATTGTACAAAGGCAAAGGGGATAAGAGTGAGTGCTCAAATTACAGAGGTATAAGTTTGTTGAGTATTCCTGGTAAATTATATGGGAGGGTATTGATTGAGAGGGTGAAGGCATGTACAGAGCATCAGATTGGGGAAGAGCAGTGTGGTTTCAGAAGTGGTAGAGGATGTGTGGATCAGGTGTATGCTTTGAAGAATGTATGTGAGAAATACTTAGAAAAGCAAATGGATTTGTATGTAGCATTTATGGATCTGGAGAAGGCATATGATAGAGTTGATAGAGATGCTCTGTGGAAGGTATTAAGAATATATGGTGTGGGAGGAAAGTTGTTAGAAGCAGTGAAAAGTTTTTATCGAGGATGTAAGGCATGTGTACGTGTAGGAAGAGAGGAAAGTGATTGGTTCTCAGTGAATGTAGGTTTGCGGCAGGGGTGTGTGATGTCTCCATGGTTGTTTAATATGTATATATATATATATATATATATATATATATATATATATATATATATATATATATATATATATATATATATATATATCTTGGTAGCTAAAGCAGAAGACCGGAAATGTCTTGTATCGCATTTAGTCACATGAGAAATTTAACAAAAGCCATCAAGTGGAAACGCATGATAAATCCTGAGGAAGTGGGTCGTCTCGATGGTGACGTGCAACAGTTTCTTGTAATGAAACATGAACAGTTCGTTTAATTCAGAGAAACGTCAAGCACTCTCCACAAGAATGTTGATCGTCCAACCTTTTCTATGTGAGATCCTTAAATTTGGATTCACGGGTGTCTCCTGATGAGCTCAGATGTTCAGCTTCTGTGAAAGCGTTAGGTCTTCACATATGGCCTTTATCACCTTTCATCTCTTACATTCACTGAGGACCAGCCTTCTCTGTGCTTGGTTGCTCTCAACACTGACAAGGTAAACAAACGGTCGTGTTGTTCCATTCCATAGTTCGCTCACACATACCACGATGCCATGATTTTCAATATGAGGAATCTTTACTTTTATTTCCTCCAAGTTTTCATTATCTTAAACAAATTCGACAACTTTGGTCATGAAAATCTTTTTTAAATGCAAAAAAGTAAAATACCCAGGAGAAATGGAATGAAGAGTTTAAAGCTGATATATGTAATATTAATGTGGGAAAAAGTTTCTTTGCAAATAGATGCGTTGAACATTGGAACACGTTTCCATCAAACGCTTGAATGGATATCTTCAAAATTCTGTTGGGCAAATAATTCATCAGCGCAGGTATAATAATGAACGAGCAAGAGAGAGAAAAATTGTGTTCAGTTTACACATTCCAAACACTAGGATTACAGTGAAGTAAAGCAGAGGTTGGAATGGTTCATAAATTCGTCCAGTAGGATTGCCCTCTTGTTTTAATCATGTTAAATTCCGTGAAATATTCTGTCTTTACCTGATCTATTTATATGCTTCAGAATCTATAGTTCAAAACAGACAATCTAGACATTGATTTTGGGTTGACTAATGATACTCTGCTGTGCCCGTAGGACTGTACTTAACACTGGAGATATTTTCTAACACGAATCTGAGATGAAAGTGAATTTCATGGACAGATGCATTTCAGCAAAGGCTATTGTTAACTTTACATGTATAAAGTATTCGTGTAGTAATGAGGCTGACCTTTTTCATGAGTTAGCGCACCTTAGTGAAATAAGACTAATAACCATTTATCTTTTTGTGATTGGCTACATAAAACGTTAGAAAAAAAGAAGAAAGCAGTACCTTCTCCAATCAGGACGTATTCTTAAGGTAACATTTCCTACGATGAACGAGACTGGAAGCGGTAAATCCTTGAGTGTATCTGAGACTAAAACATTAACTTGGTAGAGAAACAGGTTATAAGATGAGGTCTTTAGAATTCATTGTTTGCCTGCAAGGAAATATTTGAGAGTATTAATGGAACACTAAAGTCTCCTAACTGTTTCCAGTCGGCAGATATGATACATAAGTCAGCGAGGCAATGGAAGTAATGGCTTGACTTATTCTTTATTGTCACCATTATACCGAGGAACTGTTGGCCACAACTCACAGTAACGTCGCCACATCAGCATGATTCTGTCCTTTCCGATTTGCTGCTGAGCTTCATGAAAAGCTTGGAATTCAAGAATCATGCGGATATTTCATCTGTCGATGTATATTAGTTACGTCGTTTCCTAATCTATGGCATTGTGGTACATAACGGCGTTCTCGAGAACTGGAAATCATCGCACACTTTACATGGCCATCATTTCCCCAGCATTCCTAGCGTCTCCCAGCTGCCTCGTCTTCCCGTCCTCAACCATTGTTGCATCCTGTCTCTCCTCCCAGTCAGTTCATCTATTCACACTCTTTAGAACATGTCCGTATGGGGTTAGAAACCCAGATTTCGCTCAACTTCATTCTACTGTTTCAACGTTCCGTTGTTTATTCGCTGTCTATATCTAACGTGAGCAATCTAAAATAACTCTTGTTTCATAATCCAGTATCATGGTTCCTTTTTCTAAATATAATCTTTGTTTAGCATTGTGACTCTGATATAGCCTGTGTTTCGCCTTTGAGTATCATGGTTCCCATTTGCTATACATTCTTCAAGGTTCCTTTTCCTGTACACACACTTAATTTGATACAGGAATCCTGCCATAGCTCTCGTTTCATACTCCAGTATCATGTTTCCTTCTATGATACACACACTTAATTTGACACGGGGATGCTTACGTATCCCAGACTACAGCTTGCAGTTCTCCATGAATGATCCGTCTATCAGTGCCATGCATTTGAAATTACCCCTTTTTCAACGATTCTCACCACAGCCACACGTAAGGGATGATATTCAAGCTTTATTATTCTATATCATCAGGTCATTAACACATTGCCTATATTTCAGCTTTGTCTCGTATATCCTAGTGTCCACTTCGCCATCCCGTTTATACACACGTCCCAGCTATTGAAATCTTTAGAAAATCCTTCCTTCCTCTCTCAGAGGAAAAGTATTTCAGATCTCGTGCCCCTCTGTCATACACCAACGTCCGGCTGGTATTGGCACTCACTTTCATTTTGTTATACACACTAGTCAGAATTGCCTCACTGTATCCCACAACACGTTTGTGAGTCTACATAACAATTCTATCCCCCACATTCATAGTACTCCAGGCTTTCACTCCTCTCTGGTTATCCACCGATCAAGTCCTCTATCTATGAATATCAGTCATGTATAATCTGGCCAAGGCACGTGTCAAAAGCTAAAGAATCAATCACACATTCCTGTCTGACCCAGGAAATGTGGCCCGCAAACCCCTATTGCAACAACCAAATTTGGGCAAGTCTATAACTCAACAGTTGTTAGAAATAACAACCTCAAATTTATGATGGATTTATCTTAAGGAAAGACAAATGTAATGAAATGATTTCTCTTTCTGAAACTTGATTTATTCCTTTCATTTTCCAGTCAGTCATGGCGAGACATCATGCAGCACATCACCATTGTGCCTCTCCTCCTCGTACTTACTCTCTAGCCCATTCAAATGCAAGCAACATTTTCCCTATTTCTTCTTGATCTAGTTATAGAGGAAGGTGGAGATCTCAAAGCAGTGACGTCAGCTTCCTTCCATCCTGGTCTGCTATACTGAAGATCGTGCATAAGAACTGTAAGCCACAACTCGATAGCGCACACTGTTGCTGAAGCCCAGAAATCTCTGTTCTGATAGCAGGTTTGACGAAGATAATTGTGTAGTGTCGTTCGTTTCATAAATATCATATGGCGGACAATAGCGGAAGTTTGTATATCTATCTGATCTGGTTATGGTACACAACTAGAAGATGAGTAGATGGATTAAGGGATCTTGGCTGTGTGATGCTTACTTATGTTTATGAAATAGCGAGGATCACCCTGTTTTGGGTGGCAAACTGTGACTCATATATTATATATATATATATATATATATATATATATATATATATATATATATATATATATATATATATATATATATTGTTCGTATGATAATCATACTAAATCGTGATAATAGTTTTTAAAGTGAAATTGCAATTCGGTAGGAGTTCAGATGATTATATTTAACATGTATTTTTCAACAAATGCTGCACTGCATGTTTCACAGAGACAGTCCGTCTCATCAAGGCGACAGCAGTATTCATACAGTGTTTGAATCCCAACACCATCACACAGACTCCGTCCTGTTGCCGCCATGCCGGGGTATACACTGGCCTGACCGTTAAAAGGAAAGTTGCGGGGCGCCTTATGGTAAAGGGGGTTTGTGTGGGGAAGATTGACCTGCGTAACGAGATATGTGTTCAGTTACTTTATGTTATCGTTTCATAATGAGTCTTTCATAATGATTTGGTTGATGATAGGATATGTAATTCAAAGTTATCCGGGGATAGAGTAAAGTTCTTAGTATTAGCACTTGAGACAGAATCAGTGACTACAGGTAGTACAATCAGATGAGGGATATGATGTGACTGGGTTGTTAAGATCTAAAGGGTGATCATTATCTTGCCAGTGCTTAGCGATCGTATTGCTGTGGTCACCTCTGCGTTCTGAATGACTGTGCCAATAGCATCTCTCTGTTACTGTTTTACCTGCTGTAGCGAATGAAGAAGAAAAAGAAAAGAAAAACTTGGATGTTTGTGCTTGTTTGGTTTGAATTTTCTCTCTGTTGTGTTGCTTACCATTTTCTTTATTTTTTCTTTACCTTGTGCTATCCAACGTGGTGCTCGATGTTGAGGGATGAATACTTCTAAGGCTTATCACTCGGCCTTGCTCTAAATTTTAAGATTTCGTTCGCGTTACATCTAAAGACGTACACGGGCCATCCCTGCCTCAGTGAATAATGAATTTTGTACATATATGACACTCCTACAAGCACATACGTAGAGAAATATATAAAAACACACAAATGCACTCACACACAAACATCCTACACACAATTGATGGTTGTAGAGCCCAACACATGATTCACTATAAGGATCTACACTTAAACTTTTGTAATGTATCATTTCCCCGAGATTCTGTCGATGGGAATCTACCCCACCGAGTGATTAGAAACAGATATTCTCTCAAAATATACAACACGATCTGTGTCTTCTTCCTGGATAGTGTTCTGCCTTCCGTTCCAGCCTGGGTAATGTCTTCCAGGGTTAGCCTCGTCTCGGATATGAAATTATGCCGTACTTATCGAAAATTCCTGCCTACCTGGGGAAAAATAGAAATGTTCGAAGAAGTACGTCAGTGGCGGAGCTGCTGGGTACGACAATTCAGATTTAGCCAGGCAGACGGAATGCATTCCGGCCTGGTAAACCCAATTTCTACTGCATAGAATCTCAGACCTGAAAAATCCGAGTATGAAATCTTGGTATGGCGGGCCTTCTCCCTGGCAGGGCCTGAGGTTGTGGCAGGAGGAGAAAGAAAACGTAGATGCAGGAGTCTGGGGCCAGACAAGAGACCCCTCGGTGGATAGACACTTGTGGACCGGCAGCGGGTCTGAGAACCTTGATCCACGGGGAAATGAGGAAGCTGAAATGGCTAGTTAAGAGAAGGTGGGAGGTGACAATACTGATGATAGGAGGTGAAGGAAAAGTTGGGAAGATAAAAACACACAAATGATAATTAAAAGGATGATCAGCAGCTGAACTAAATCAAACTCTGCCATAAAAAAGTATTAATCACGTATAACTATCGGTGATATGTCTAATGACAAAGGATATAATCAGTAATATAAATGACGGTTGCATACACAGTAATGAATACGGAAGTCAGTAAAAAAATGAATATATCTATCCCTTTCCTCTTACAATATTAAAAAAAAAGACCTAGATGTGATTTACTCGGCACTTACTCCTGCTTGATGAATATGAAGATAACGTGATTTTTTTATCTTAGTTTTGTAATTCACTATTGGAGCTGATTTCAAGCACCGGTATTACGCGTTTTGTGAACTGAAAGAAATTGAAAATCTTACGGAAAGGATATTTCTTTTTTCAAGATGTCAAGAAGATCTAATTCTCTCAAGGGAGACACATGCCTAGGCATACATTCGTGAATGAGCTGCAGAGAATTTAGAATGCACTGTGTGTCACTAAAATCTCAGTCAACCGCGATATTTACAGTGTACCTCCAATAAGAAACAGAGGAATGAACATAAAAGCAAATACATAATATTCCAAACAGTAAAAAGTAATTATTTGATTGATATCAGTGATCTGATGGTCTAGAAGGGTTTTTCCCTTTGTTTTGAAAGAATAAGCTCCAGCATAAGGCCTACCTGGAGGTCCACCTCCAGGTAGCATTTCTGACTACCGTCTCCGCTTAAGACTGGGAGGTAAGCTAAAGTCTCTTAGACGCGACTTAACGAATTATGTTGAAATCTTGGTTCACCAGATGTGCACTAACTCCTTCCATCTTTACCCGTAATGTTATCTAGTGATCCTCCCGGCTAACCCTGAAGCCTTATGCCTCGTACAGCTTGTGGGTCAGGTGCTGGAAGGTTCCAGCGGAGTGGCCAGGAAGCTGATGAAAGTGATCAGTGAACATGATCTAAGGAAGAATAAAAGGGGTTCATTATTCATTATTCATTAATCAGCAGAAGAAAGTAACATGCCACGGCTCATGGAAAGTATCGTAAAATAATGATGATAAAGACAAGCTTCAAAAAAAGAAATGTACTTAAATGCACATTTTCCATTGAGATGAATGCTACCTAGAAATTCTTAGTTACTTCAGGTAACGAAATGATGATAAAAGCTGAACAGTAATAAAGACGTGGTCGAACAGATAACCTGAGAGGGACAACTGTGATTCATGCAGAGGAGAATAAACGAAACTCGGAGTGATTACACTCAGATACGAAACGGTTTGAAGTAGCTCATTAATAACGTATAGGAAAAGGTTATATACGAATAAGAAAGAAAGCAGACGCAAAAAAATTTCAGAAGATAAGAAGAATAACAGGAGAGGTGCATCCAGGTTAAGAAACTTAACCTTAGAGGATCTGGACGTTTATTCCTACGCTTTTCGGCTGCACTGCAAGGCTGGTGGGGCTGTGGACCAAGTCCTGTAATTTCACATCGCAAAAGACGCAGGAGGAAAACGTCCAACTTAGCCAGACGTCAAGGGAAACTTTGTTTCCCTCTCATCTTCATTACATATGAATCATCGTGCAGCCCAGAGCCTGGAAACAATAGGTTATTAAGCAAGTTTGTGTTCCAGCAAACTTTGTTGAGCTATTAGGGAAAATGTAACATAGGAACTATGTTTATGATGACCTTTTGTTCACTATTGTAGGCAATCGTCGACGTCATTATACAACTCCGGTTGTACAGTCATTTGTACTGACTAAAACTGATGTTGCCCACTGATGAACATTTGTCATATTGATGGGATTTCCTATGCTGATACATATGTAGATTTAATCTACTGTTTTTTAGTCCATGTGAAAGAAATATCATAACAACAATGAGGAGACAGACTCTCTCCATAATGTGAATAGTTACTGCCATTATGCTCTCTCTCTCTCTCTCTCTCTCTCTCTCTCTCTCTCTCTCTCTCTCTCTCTCTCTCTCTCTCTCTCTCTCTCTCTCTCTCTCTCTCTCTCCTTGATTCATTATCAGTTACACTATCATGCTACAGTCCCTGCAGTATTTGAGGTTGTAAAACCGTATCACCATTAAAGTTTACTCAGATTACATTAGCAGAAATAAAGAAGTTGGTGTTGACAAAAGTATGTTTTTATAATTTTGCTTAGGTAAAATTGTGCAACAAAATTTTTATCCGTTTTCACATAAAGTTGTTTCATAAGATCCTCACATCAGGAAATATAAAATTATGATTATAAAAACTCTGAGAGAAATTTTGAGGATGTAGCTTAATTAAGTTCAGGGTGGAAACGAACTGCCAATAATGTAAAGCTGAGAGGAAGACACCTGTGTTGAAACTACAAGAACGTTAGTATGACTCAAGGTTACGTACCAAGACTGGAACATCCTTGAAGAATTACGGCAGTGCAACAAATAACTTATTTCGCCGTAAGATAAAATCACTATCTCCTTATTTATGTATGTATGTATGTGTCTATCTCTCTCTCTCTCTCTCTCTCTCTCTCTCTCTCTCTCTCTCTCTCTCTCTCTCTATATATATATATATATATATATATATATATATATATATATATATATATATATATATATATATATATATACACGTGTGTGTGGAAGCAAGTAGAGCTTATAGGATGATTCTCCATGAGGGACTAATGTTCGTAGTACGAGGTGTGAACAGTACATAATTTGGTGTAAAAATTTGAATCCACAAGTAAGTGACGAGGGGATCAGGCGAGTGAGGCTTGATAGACAGAAACTCCTCAGAAATCTGAGAGTGAAAGCGGCGATGAGATTAGGAGTATGATGGGCATGTGAGGTAAGGAGGGAGGGTTGAACTTATGATAAGGTCTTTGATATGATGCGTACCACTAGTCCGGCTTTACCGGTAGGAGGTCAGGAGGAGGAGATCAGGGGATATCAGGATTCATCCTCCAAAGCTGAGGACGTTATCCGATACAGGCGCCACTATAACTTCTGCAGGATGTTGATGGTTGAGAGGACACACACGGATGAGTCGCTCAAATGAGAGGAGTCAAGATCTTATATCAACACGTTTTCTTTATCTTTATTCATGTTCTTACTCTGACGCAGGATTTCTTGATGCCGTATTATATCTACTCAGAATTTTTCTGTTTTCCCGACGTAATAAGGTTTCCTCTCTTGCACGGAAATATAATATAGTTGACTCAGACGCTGTGTCGTGGCTCGGAGTTACTCATGGAGGAAAAACAATATATCATCGAGAAGATATGTAGTGTCCAATAACCTGACATGCTCTCTTTACCTTGCCCAAGTGATACGTGTCTGGTCACTAGTTACCGTTCGCTGTCATATTTCTGTATCGATGATGACAATAACAGTCCGTCAACTTGTTCACAAGATTTATTCTGATGATTCTTTCGGAAGTCTTGAACACTGATGGGTGGACATGAAGTAGACATATTTGCAAATAGGAACAAGATGTCACAAAATGGAAATATGCAATGTAAAGTAATAACCAAAACGCATTTTTATTCCTGTTTCTTGTACCAAGATGAAAAACTCATCAGTATTATTGTTTTACCAAAATAAAAGATTTTCTGAACCCAGACAAAAACATTGTTCGTTCGCCTACTAGCATATGAATTTCATTTCAAATATCAAATCTAAATTAGATAACATATTGATAAAAAGGTCTCCTTATTTTTCTTTTTAGCTTGCAGTTTGTAATTCATCCTAAACAGAAGGGTACATCAATCAGCCAGGAAGCCTTATTAATGTACAGTACATTTCGATATCTTATTCGGAATACAACTGGCTATCTTAAAGTGAGTGTGCCACATCCAAAGAATTATGGGTGTGTTCTTTGTGTCACTCTTACATCGCAAACTGCATGATAAACATGTGTCTTAAGTAGGTAATAATCAGGCTTGTGCTTTCGCAACTCTTCATGAGATTAAAAAAGAGTTTATCCTGTACTCATAAAATTTTCAAAGAGAAGGAGCAGATTTATGGAAAGCATCACCATCTGTAAACCAGAAATCTATTTGGATCACCAGTTGCCTTAACTTCCAGACCCTCTATATTATTTTTACGTTGGAGGCTCCAGTTATGGATTTAAATCCACATCAAGACCGGGTCTAATTGACATATAGCAGTAAATAAAAAGAAAAAGGAAACAAGGGAAAGTATTTACAAATTTTGGAGGAAGTGAAAAACCTGTCTTTTATAACGTACCAGATCGTAGATGTAGGTAAAAATAATGAGAGGGAAGAGAGTTGCAAGGCGTCTTGGTGTAGGGAAAGAAACAGGTAACAAAACGGCCCACTCTTGAGTTGTCCTCTTCGTTCCCATGACATGTGACTCATACCTACCCCATGACGGGAACACCGTCCATGTTTCATGAGATTGAGACAACCCTTGCTCAGTGATGCGCACAGCATCCCCGTCCTATGTCTTCTGATGTTCTCTACTTCATTATAAGTGAACCAGCAAGAAATAGATAAGAATTCTGTCGGCCGATATGTAAATCTTCACTTTTCAATGCTAACCAGACCGTCCCTGCTCTTTGATGCGTAGGCCTCCGTATACTTTGATACGTAGAACATCCCAAACCTTTAAACTTTAGACTTGTTCTGAAGTCGAATATGTAGATCCGTCCCGTCCTTGAACATACAGACTGTTCGTACTCTCTAACGTGACTATCATCCATACCATTTAGTATGTAAGACTATCATTCGATGTGTCAGCTATACTCTGTGTTAGTGTATGACCCATGGCTGGGCATTACCCTCTGCACAGCTCCAGCTCTGACATTTGCTCATCCCTGGACTTCAGAATGTAGACAATCCTTGACCCGCAGCCTTACTTCACGTTAGGGCTGTCGGTGTATTTCCCTGGGACTCTCATGAATAAAACATATTGTAGTGCACACCCGGAATATTGGAGCTCTGCGGGCGGTCCCTTACACACGGTTACTTGAAGCTGAGTATTGAGTGGAACGTTGAGGTCAAAAGTACCGGAGAGAGTACGGGGTTCACGGACCCACACAGTCACTGAGGGTCTTTGAGGTGAACGCTATACAACAAGATACAAAACCTGGCTTTTCCTCTTACTTAAAACAATAATGTTTTGATACACTTATCACCATTTAACGACTAAGAAACAATAGTACTGATACTCGACCAATATGAAACTTTACATCATGTAATGTACAACAAATCATCACAAAATTTACATTGTATAAACCATACAATTTGGTTTGTAAAACCCGCCTGTGCTCATCGAAAGGGCAGAAGTATCCCGCCCCCCTTGGTCTTGAGCTCATTTGTGATGGATAAGCTGGTTGCTATCATGAACCTTCAGTTATGTCACGTCTCAACTGGATATTTTCAGCCGAATTGCTGCTTGAACCAATAAACTGTTCTTTTTGATCTGTTTGTCTTCGTGTTGACCTGTTGTCCCGCTAGGTGGACGTGGCTGTCTTCCTGAGTGCTGCAGGAGCTTCGTGGCTCCTAGAGCAAGAGAGGGAACAAGTAATGTATATTCATTATATACAACAGGACCAAGATTATCTCACTGTGAGCACATGGTTGGTACATCATGATTGAATTCGGAGTTTTGTATCCTGGAAATCTTTTATCTGGCGCCAGCCTCTTGTAAATATTCTGAAAGATGAATCATTAATAACTGCCGTGTTTTATGAATAATAATGATGCATTCAAATGGTTTAACTGTGATTTCTCTAATGGACTAAGTATCATGATATATTTACGGCTAACACGATGACAAATACAGTATTGCAGTATATAGCAGTAGCTAATGATGGTGGGCCATATACAGAGTGAGATTATATGTAAACTTTGCATTATGTTTAACATCTATAAAAGATGTTTATGATTTTCTGTTTGGTGATTATGAAGTTGACATTGCCCGTATTACTGACCCTGGCTGTTGAAAGATAAAGATCCCGAACTAGTCAAGAGCAAGCTAACAATTCCCACACGTCTGCTACACAGTAGTTAACACTGATCATGTACGTTCCATGACTGGCTGTTAGCAGCTTACTTTTATCCACAACTGACTCAAACTTTTCCTTAGTAAATTTCATATAACCAAACAAGGCAGATGAAAGTAGCACATCTGTATGAAAAGTATCTCCCAAATAGTGTGGATATTGAGTAACAGATTATCTGAATGGATTAAATGTGACGACAAAATAACCGAAAGGTGTTACCAGACTCCACCTGCTTGAGGTTACACCGTGTGTGAAGAGTCACCTTTGGTGACGCTGTATCGTCTTCACTCGCTGAAAATGATCACAGTCTCGTTTAAAGACCTTCTTGCTTTAAAGAAGTTCATCCTGTCTCTATTACAGTGTTGGAGCAGTAGAACCTCATGACTAACTGACGAAGAGAAAGTTGTGGGTGTGTGTGTGTGTGTGTGTGTGTGTGTGTGTGTCTGTCTGTCTATCTGTCCGTTTTTCTGACCATATAATAAAATGTAATAATTATCTTAGGTATTCCTCAGGGTTTACATTATCCGGCGATGATGACTGAGGGATAACTGTTCATTAAGGATCAGTGTACACGCTCCTGCTTCTTTCCTTGTCCTCTGAACTTCATTCCGCAGGATATCTGACTTCTTTCTCTGTAATCTCACTCTTTTTAATTCCTTTTCCTTGCACATTTCTCTTCTACCCTCTCTGTCGTCTACGTTTGCTACCATTCTTCTTTCTTCTCTTTCACTCCTTCCTCATTACTCCTCTTATCATTTCCTCTCTCCTTTAGTTTCCCCTTTTACCTTTTAATCCCCACTTTTATTATTTTTCCTTTTCCGGTCCTTTGTTCCTGCGTATGTCTCCACCTTCCTTCCTCCACACTGAGCCAGAAGAGTGACTGATGTGAGACCAAGAGATTCTTTGACCTGGTTCATATAACGTCAGGTAAGAGTCCTTTCTCTCTTCCTGGGAAAGTCAATAAGGATCGACCTAATATCGTCTGAGTCCTCTTGTTGTATGACTCGTCTACTATTTCTTAATATGCTCAGTCTCGTACGTCATAGGACTCTCTCTGTCGGCCGTTTTCTTCTTAAATGGCAGGGGTTCGTTTGATACGAATTTTGTGTGTAATTGTGTATTTTCACATTGGTATAATGATCTTTCTGCATGAACTATTTCGTGTACTATACCTGGAGTGGTGAATTTTGATTTTGAATCCTATAAAATGTCGTATAATGGCGAGTGAAGTCATTATAGATAAAGATGTCATGTGGTATCACAAGTGTCAGTATATAACAGGAACAGGACACCACAGGACAGCAGGCAGAACCCTACTAGAACCATCTATGGCAACCTTTCATACCAGCTGTTGGCATGGTTTGGTGTTATCTTATATCATAGTCATCACACAGCGATCCCTAGCAGACATCTTGCTACTGAAAGTGATGTTGTAACTGCTTGTATGCAACTACATATGATAACAAATGATCACAATATGGCATAGCATGATAAAATGATCCACATATGGCGACATAGGATATCATCCATTAGTACACATAGTATACAAATTGCTTGAACATTAAAGGATCAAGACCAGCAGTAGAAACCTCAGGGAAACATTGGTAGAGTTTCCAATCTTTGCACAACACAGTTGGAGCGTATCATCCACGCGCCTTAAGGCCCCGCCAACCACGATACATAAATACCACCGCTCCAGAATAAACGGAACAGTTATGAATTCGGGATTGTGGTGTCCCTCCCCAGGCGGAGCAATACTGATTCACACATTGTTCGAGGTATTGATGCTTGACCTTGGAAACACCAGTCTAGGTCTAACTAAAGACTAGATAGACTTTTGAAATCTCAAAATATATATCTAACGATTCTTAATCGTTAATCACTTAACATTGTGAAGTAATATATCTATATCTATCTATCTATCTATCTATCTATCTATATATATATATATATATATATATATATATATATATATATATATATATATATATATAAATATATATTCATCCCTCCATCTCCAATTTGGTCTCCCGTCTATCCTAGTTCCTTCTACTTCTGACACATTTTCTCTGTATTTCCAGTCCAGTTCAGCACACCTTCGTCAGTTTTCGGAACCACACTCTTTCTATTACCACACATCTCTCTTACCCTTTCCTTGCTTACTCGATCAGACCACCTCACACCACATGTTGTCCTCAAACATTTCATTTCCAACACATCCACCCTCCTCCTCGCAGCCTCATTCGTAACCTATGCATCGCATCCATGTAATGTTACTGGGCCTACTATATATTCAGTCATACCCATTTTTGCCCTCCCAGATACGTTCTCTCTTTCAACATTCTTCAGTTCTCATAGCACCTTCTCCCCCTCACCCATCCTATGATTCACTTTTACTTCCATAATTCCATCCGCTGTCATGTCCTATCACGGATATCTAAAACACTTCACTTCCTCCAAGTTTTCTCCGCTCTGCCTCACATTCTAACTAACCTGTCCCCTCAACCTCGCTAAATCTAATAACCTTGTTTTCATTAACATTTATACTCGATTTCCTCCTTTCACAATCTTTTCCACACTCGGTTACCAATATTTGCAATTTCTCACTCGAATTAGCCACCAGTGCTCTATAATCAGCAAACAATGAATGACACTTCCCAGGCCCTATCATCTCTCACAGACTGCATACTTGTCCCTCTCCCTCACCACCCCATCCATAAACAAATCAAACAACCATGGTGATATTACACTTCCCTGCCGCAGACCGACCCTTACTCGAGACCATTCACTCCTCCTTACTCATACACATGTCTTACACATTTCATAAAAGCTTCTCACTACTTCTAGTAGCTTTCCACTCATACCGTATATTCTTAAGACCTTGCACAAGGCAACCATATCAACCCTATCATATGCTGTCTCCAGTTATATAGATACCACATACATATTCATTTGTTTTTCATAGTATTTCTCACACACAGTCTTTGAAGGAAGCGCCTGATCTAAACATCCTATACCACTTCTAAAACCACACTGCTCCTCCCCAGTCTGATGCTCTGTACATGCCTTCACTCCCTCAATCGATACCCCCTCGTACAACTCGCTAGGAAATTCTTCTTTTTATACATGCCTGCCATTTCCCACGAGAGCGAGGCAGCGTCAAGAACAGATGAGAGAGACTTGGAGGGAAAAATCGTAATTGGCTTCTTGTTCTGTTCCTTCTTTTGGAAATACAGGAAAGAAGGATTTCTAGCCAACCGCTTCCACCCGTCTTAGTCGAAGACCTGCAGGGAATACGTTGGTAGTATTCTTTGTCCTTTATCCCACAGCATATTTTAGGGACACTAAACAAAATCAGTCGTCCAAACTCGAGAATCTCGTCGCCTTAAATAGAAGGCTGAATACAGAAGTAGCTACAGGTGCCACATAGAACTGACATCATCTCCGTTTTCCTCAAAAAGAATGAAAAAAATCATGAGAATTCACAGACTTTATTCATGGACGTCGATTCCTCTGAAGTTTTGACTGTTAGTCTCTACTGGAAAGAAATAGTCGAAGGTGCTTCGTAGTACATTAGTTTTCCCCTCGAGTAATTGGATTCTGGTTCTATTTCAAAGATGAACAGATCTTCAGCCTTCCAATCTCTCCAAGTACACTCAGACAGATTGTCTACTCAGAAGTGATTCTGTGTTTGCGCGGCCTCTTTCATGAAACAGAATGGAAACTACATTTTTTTCTTGGCGGACGAGAGATTTTATCTGGCTGTCGGGTTTTCTGTACCATACACAGTTCTTGGTGGTACGTCAGACGTGGAGTACCACATTGTGGTGTGGTTGAAATAACTAGATGTGGTTGTAGTCGTCGGGATGATGAGCACGTTAACTGTAGGGCGTGAGGGATAGATGCAGAACAGCACAAGAGCATCGGATCATGCTTGAAATAATCGCTTTCATTTTGCCCCTAATACTGTGATTAAGTGTTCATTTGCATACTGTATACCTGTTTAAAACTAGCTCTTCCTTCCTGATGGGTTATGCCATTTTCATCCTTTTAATAGTAACATTATACAGTCAAAGGTCATCCTCACTGAAAGCTCTTTACTTTACGTTGGCAATTACGTGGCGAATTTGGTCATAGTTAAATTCGCTCGATGAATATCATACACCCAACTTATATTATGTGGCTACAGGTCAATAGTAAAGAAATATACTGGACAGCTCTCCCGTCCTAGATTATATGATCCTGATGATTGGAAAGTTATTTTGCAGTGAACAGCAAGAACTTTTAAGATTAATTCAGGCAGAGCTATAAGACTCATGGGTGATTTATATCTGGCTGGAAGACAGCAGCTTATTCTTGTTGTTTTGTTTTCTTAATCTGTGGATCAGAGGACATGTGCAGCGCGGCATCACAAAAGAATACAAAGGAATTCTAACAGGAACAGACCACTGGGCCCTATCGAGCCTGGTTGAAGTTATGTACAAAGAATAAGTAAACGGGTCGAAATGAATTAACCACGTTGTGACAGCAAGATAGATTCTTCTGTCAAGATTATCTAAAATAACATCAAAATCGTAGGTCCATTGTTTGCTCGGTTAGGCCAACAACGACCAATTATAGTTGGTGTGATGGATGTTGTTTAGTTTTTGTTTCGGTGAATAATGGTCGACTTGCTCGCCATGTGAGAGTTCATGGTGCTCCAGCAGAAAATTCTTATGTATCATGTAGTTTATACATGTAACAGAATTATATGACTAACAGATGTTAGTAAGATAACTCTTAAGTTACATTATACAGTCAGATCCTATAGGATTACCCTCTAACAAGTCAGCTACATTGAAGGACAATTGTTAAAGGATTAACTGCTAAAAAGTCAAGTACATTTTAAGGACAAATGCAACAGGATTACCTGTTAACAGGTCAATTACATAATAAGGGAGATTGCTACAGAATTACCTGCTTTTAATTCAATTGTAAGGACAATTGCAACAGGGTTTCCTGCTAAATGAGTTATCTACATTATAGATAAAGATGCCACAGCTGACAAGCCAGTTATATCATAAGGACATAGGTTACAAGATTATCTGCTAACAAGACGTGTTATATGTTCAACTATTGCACTTTGTAATGTACAGTTTTGTTGATATAATTGACCGTAAGGAACTCAGCATTCATGATACAACCAGACCCAAGATATTATTGATCAGGAATGATTGCGAACTCTGGTAGTCTACAAGAAACATAAGAACTCACAGAAGGAATCAAGCTACTGAGGTAACTGACAGTCATTTCTTTAAGCGTGAATGGTATCAAACAGCGTGTCCCCCTTACTACAGCTGTTGTCACCTTCACCTTCAACGATTCTGTCAGACGATGGGCTGATGAGGGAGGAGATAACCCTTCCTACAGATCTATATATAGTTCACAATTCATGGTTGTAGATAGACGGGCATGAAAGAACTTTTACAGTAACATTTTCTTCCCTGTGATGGGTTTGTGTTGATTGTCTTCGAATTCATTGCTTCTGAAGAATCTTTACCGATTAAGAATGGTCATTCGACAGGAATTTCTTTAATGCGGAATTCTCTGCCATTTCCCTGAGAGATGAATTATGACCAGGATACAGAATCTTCAGTGTAAAAGCCCTTGAATATCTTTAATGAATGACAACCATGAGAATCTCAGAATTTCTGAATTCGTCAGCCTCATAGCAATAGTGTCAAACTGTTTTCTGGAGTGGCACCTCAAACAGAAATTCATCTTTATGAAATGAAAGTTTACATTCGTGAATTAGATTTTCCGTGTTTGATCTATCATCACCATGATCATTACGAATAGAGATACAGATTATATATATATATATATATATATATATATATATATATATATATATATATATATATATGTATATATTGGAAAGGATCACAATTTTGCGCGTGATCAAGATATTCCTATGAGTCTCAAAGGACTCATAGGAATATATATATATATATATATATATATATATATATATATATATATATATATATATATATATATATATATTATATATAATATGTATATATATGTATATGTCAGTAATTGATTATGTGATACTTCAACGTTTGTATTCTAGGATCTTATTCCCTGTTACGCACAGCAACAGGATGATAACAGGAACTTTGTGCTGTCCGATTTCTTCTTTATCAAATTTATGAATCAAACAGTAACATCCTCATAATTCATTCATACATATTCTCAGCTTATTTTTTTCTATGGGGAAAAGTGCAACAAATCTTCCATACAAACGAGAATGCTTCACATTTTCCAAGCCCAACTGAATCTTGACGACACAACACCTACATATGTCAGCGTTCATTATTTCATCTTCACGTGTACACACAAGACGCCAACACTTCACCAGCCGCGTCTACAAGAATACTTCCAGACGTCAACAGGTGGTCTTAACTGTCGTAAACTTTGCTGAGTCTCTCCTCATACTCTTTATACTCCTCCTCCGTCATCCTCACCGTGCCTCACGTTCAGTATAGATGCATCCCGTCGTACACGAGCTTTCACAGTTGCGTCCTTCAAAAGACTTTCTCACACTACTTATTTTTCATGTGCCTTCATCGTTCATTCTGTTTTTCTTTCTATCTGTCTTATGCAACTAAGTTTATCAGTGCACACCAATTATTCTTTATCAGTAACTATGGTAAATCAAAGATTACCCAGTTATACAGAAGAGGTGTAGCAATCGCTTCGTTATCTGGCGTCGACATTCTCTTCTCTTAAATTTTCCCTTATTCATTACAGCTCTCAGGGAAGTAATGTGCTTTTGGCTGCTTCTTTTTCCTCTGTCTCTGACGTCCACACCAAACGGAATGTGTAGCTTTCATGTAGTTTTATCAACACTTGAATTAGTCACAGACAAGAGAAGAAAAAAGGTATAATGTGCTTCAGTCCGAAACTAGAATTTTCTTTAGCTGGGGTTCAATAATCTCCTTCACTTGGCAATTCCCTTTTGCAATGATACGATGACGAGGATGAAAACGTCGTCTGATGTGTAGGTCAGCCTTCTGTAAGAGCATCAAATGCATGTAAATCAATTAAAGTATTTGTACAGGGGTAGAGTCTCGCCCCTTATGTGATTAGATAGTTAAGGTGGCAGATAGATACTCTTCATATACAGTAGTTAACAATTGATTTCGGTCCTGTCGTTTCTTTATCTGTGACCTCCGCAGAGGTCAGTGAGGGCGACTGTGTGTACCTGGTTAAAAAGAAAATGGCGCCATCTTCCCGTTCTATTTACCTTTTCTTGAGGTAAAGTTCATGGAGGACTTTTTCTTCTGTCGGGATGCTGGTCGGTGAACGAGTTTCTTCTGTAATCAGTGAGAAGAAAGGAAGTTAAGGATTTCAGCGAATTATGTGACAGAGTTAAGGTAATTGAAGGTTACTTGGGAGAGACTACGAGTTATGATGCATGTTTGTGATATAAAGATGGACGTGGACAATGACTAACGTGGACACTAAGGTAACAATGACTGAAGGAGACATCCGAGAGGATGGCTCTGTGTTGCCTGTTATAGGGTAATGAAAAACTTTCCCCAAACTAACAAAAGTGTCAAAATTTTTCATCGCTTTGAGGTCCTGGATGTTCAGATTTTAGACGAATGTGGTGTTACTACAATTGGTCTCTTCCTGATTAGATAACTGGGCACAAAATTCTCCGGAAGACTATGAGATAAAAGGATTGAAAAACCCGGAGCTCGAGAGAGGAAACCACTCTGGATAATCAAGACGATATCACAGGAAACACAGACGATGATCCCTTTAGTCCATGCTCGTACGAGCGCTGCTGTTATGGATGGATTTGAGAACTAAATGTGTTAGTATAGAGAAGTGATGCACGGTCTCGATGATGATATGACACGACCATTGATATATCTGGTATACTTCTAGATATATGACAGCAATGACCTCACTATCAACTGTCACGTTGCGTGATGTAACCATAGTTCCCTATCCTATCCCTAGGCAATTGTCGACTGCTGTATGCATTCCTCTTACCACCACCAGGCTGATATCTTTATAATTTTGCCAAGTTAAGCAATTGGACTAATGGACCAACTGCTTGCATTCAAGGGCCTGTTGGTCTGTTCATTTCGGCTTTACAACAATAGGTCTATCGACTGTTAGGGTCATCAAGGCCGTCGGTCAGCTCAAAAACATCTTGAACACCTTCAGGTGTATAAGGTAATGCCAAGACCATACACACTCACAGTGTGCAGCTGGCCCGTAGTCCCTCAGTCTGTCTCTTCGTGTGTAAGCCAGTGTACTCCTCACCAACGGTGAACGCTTGTATGGAGAGGTGGGCGTTGCGCTCTGGTGCTACTGTGATGCAAGCACCTGGCTGCCAGTGATTGCGTCGAAAGGACAAACTCGTTAGCTAATATAGATCCCAAGGCTTTAACTTCAAGAGCTCCATTACGAATAAGAATTGTGTGATATGAGAGAGAACTTCGAATGTGCAGCACTGAAAAGAAGCGTACCAGGCGCAGCATAAAATCAAAACTTGGAGAATAAGAAGCTTGTCATATACGATATAGTCTCAAAATGTATATGACAAATAAGAATCGTGTCATATATATTTAGCTTCAAAATGTTTCTCAGGTAGAGGAGTTATATAACCGAACATCAGAGGATGATCTTGAGTTGAGGGGCACGAAGTGATAAAGCTTCTAAAGAAAATGTGCATTACATATACTGTGAGGATTGTGTTATATGTGGCGTAACTTCAAAAATCATATTACAAATTAAGGATCTTCATATACAACAGTGCTCTTCCAGAGTTCATAATAAAGAAAGAATTGTCCCGTAGAGTACATAGATTTAGAACGTATCCTGAAAATGAAATTATGCTGAAGATGGAAATGCTTTAAGAACAGAAATAATGTCAGCCACGGTCAAGAAATAAGTAACTTATCACCAAACGTGCCAGACTCTCATGAATTCTAAGTAGAAACATTTTATGAATCATTGTAATACATAGTCGAGCTGTTTATTACCTGATGCAGCACACAGCTACTCCGCAAAGCTCGCATGAACAGTGAGTGATAAAAGTCAGATTGGACTCAGAATATGCAGGGTTTCCAGTAGAGCCATGTGTACTGAATTACAGTAATGTACGTACCAGACCTCAATAGTGTCCAGCTCACATTTTTACGATCAATGTAACGTGCTACGCATGCTTTCACCTGTCTAGTGTGATGTGGTACGCAAGGTGCTCCTCTATAGTGTTTCGCAGTACGCGAGCTGGACCTTTTCAGTGTGACGGGTTACTCAATCTGCCCTCTTTACAGTGTGACGGGGTACACGATCCGCGCCTCTCCAGTGCCACGGGGTACGCAGTCCGCATCTCTCCAGTGTGACGGGGCAAGTCTTGCGTCTGCGCAGTACGACGCAGTACGGGACCTGCAACTCTCTGTTGCCACACTGACCACAGGCGACAGGAAGATCCATGATACTTGTCCTCGTCTACGGCTTGGCTGCCTCTACCTCCGCCCACTGTGGTCTAGTATCGTCTGCTAAACCTCAGATCTCCCGTTCTGATGATGATCTCTGGACATATTAGCAGGAAATGGGTTTGATGGAGATTACATTGATATGTAGTAGAAGAGAATTGAAACATTGCGTTTTCTAATTCTATAAATTTCTGAAATTAAGGTTAGAGAAATAATCTTTTTTTGAATTAAAGGCAATAGGATTTTCCATTACTGACAAACTATCCTTTTCTTAAAAGACATTTTAAGATACTTTTTGTTCATAAGATTTTATTGCATAAATTAAAGTAATTAACCTTTCAGGGATACAGTGCGTTTGTTGTCGTTTAAGATGCCAAACAAATTGAAAAACTAATTAAAAAAATATAGCAATTCTCATTTTCTTCGCCGCTGTATCTCATACCACAGCAAAATCGTGAGATGGGAAAACAAACTGCAAATCTGCCTCCAGTTAATGACTTAACCTTTCTGAATAAGCGAAGACTTCGTTCAGTTTTTTTTTTTTCGGTGAATACTGAGAAACTCTGAATGAACTAACAAGATGTTGACCAAAAGAACAACCACGGTTTAGTCAGAATTTTCTGATATTTATTTCTGCTCTACATTATATATATATATATATATATATATATATATATATATATATATATATATATATATATATATATATATATATATATATATATAATCTTGACAAGACACTGAGGAGGGGTAAGCAATGACCCAGAAGGCAGTGACAAAGAGTTCACTTACTGGTGAAGGGGACGTGCTGACTGAGAGAGAGCGAAAGAGGCTATGTGTAGGCGGAGGATATGTTAAGACTGGAGGCTGTTGCCAAGTGAAAGAGGGGACAGAGTGAAGGATGGAACAGACCTTGGAAGGGACAGATGTTGGAGAGCGGCACGGAATAAATGAGGGTTCACGGAAAACGAAGGGATGAAGCGTAAGAGGAGACGGAATGAGAGACAAGATACAGTGAGTGAGGATGATTGTAAATAGTACACAGTGAAGGAGAGACAGAACACAGCACTAGGCGGGGGGGGGGACAGATTCTGTTGCGAGAGAGAGGGAGAGAGAGAGAGAGAGAGAGAGAGAGAGAGGGGTGTATACAGAGAAAAAGTGAAACAGAGTTGGGTGTTACGCTGCGATGGAGTAATTGCAGTGAATGAGAGACACAGTAAGAGCAGGAGGAAGTAAGGGGAACGTAGTGAAATAATGGACACGATTTATGAGGTGACAGAATAAGGGAGATGGCGCAGCGAGGGGTGGGACTTAGAACAATGGAAACGAAGAGAGGGAAGAGACACAGAGTATAAGGAGTATCTTAAATGAAGGGACAATCTTGTATGGGACGCGAGAAGAGAAGTGAAAAAGAGAAAGAAAACACACCACAGCAATGAAAGGCCACACAGAGTGAGGAGGTCATAGAGGGAGAGAGAAAGAATGAGGCATTTGACACTATGAGGAACGAGACATGAGTAGGGGAACATAGGGAGGGAGGGAAGCAGTGAATGATGAGACGCTGTGAGGTAGGGTACACTGTGAGAAAGGGAACATATACATAGAAGGAAGCTAATGATAATGGTAAATAGTGGAAGAAGGTATATGAGAGACATGGATGATGTGTGAGAGAGGGACAAGGTGGAAGGAAGTCATCAGTGTGGAGGGGACCACAATAAGGGAGAGGACGCCACGACAGCAGCAGCACAGGGAGTGAGAAGACATAGTAAGGGATGAGGCATAGTGAAGGTAGTGATATATTAACACATAGGACACAAAGAGAGATGAAAATACAGGGAGCAAAGTGAGACGGGACGGAGGCAAGTGAGGGAAGTGATGTAATTAGGAAGGATGTTCAGAGATGGAGAGGGAAGAGTTAGAGGGGATATAGTAAGGGATACTGAATGCGGGGAAACAATGAGAGAATGCATCAATAAGAATGATGCAGTGATGGCTATGAATGTGTGTGTGGGGCAGAACACATTGAATCAGTGAAGAAGAGAACAGAAAGATGGATGGAAATTATGGAGGCATAGCATGCAGGAAGTGAGAAGTGAGATGACAGGGTTGAGGGGCAGGAATGTTAAAGGAGGGGATATATTGAATGTACGAGACACAACATAGAAGGGAATAAGATAGGAAAAGACAAGCAGTTAGCGTGAGGAAATAGTGGATAGAAGGGATAAGGAGAAGGAAGAAATACAGCAAGATAAAACGCATAGTGAGGGAGACAACAGAGTGCGTAGAAAATACAGTGAAAAACAGGATACAGTGAGGGACTAATAACGGTGAGGTAAGGGTCACTGGAAGTAGTGAAGGAGATAATTGCTGAATGTGAATTGGAGCTGGTCATCGGACTTTGGTAAACCCTTAATGGCTGAATTATAACTCGGTATTTGATATGATCATTTGATAAGCAAGGCTGAGAAATGTTATCCTGAAACTCAGTTTAGGAACTTGACTGTCACACTGTCCATCCCGGACATGAGTCACAACAAAAATGGAACGAAATTAACGGAACGGATCATGGAAGCAGAGGCTTTCATGTGCCATGTTCCGTGACGCTGCCATCTGAACACTGCGGAATTATAGAGAAGTAGGGAACACATGAAGAAAAGAAAAACAACATGTCTGGTCAGCAGACGTGAATGCTCAGACTGTGGGTGGATAGCTAGCAAAGGTTCTAACACAAGAGGTGAGGTGTGGTAATGTTTCTGGAATATGCTAACATCGTTATAAAGATCTTGAGCGGGGACCTCCGTGGTGTAACTGTTAGCGTTGCTGACCATGACGCATTCACGGGCCACCAAGGGGTCGAGGCCGTACAGGTTCGAATCCTGGCCTCGGCAGTCGGTCAGCAGGTAGCCCCTACTGTTATCAATCTTCCTCTTGCGTTAGGTTGAAGAAATGGAGACCTGGCTCAGACTGGGGTATACATATATATATATGTATATATAGCACTAATGAGATGGCCTTGATTAAGGCATTCGGGTCCGCGTGCCATCTCAGCTATCGTAAAGTATGATAATAAAGTTATACATTTGATTAAACCTGGTCTAGCACAAGGGTAATGTGTCAAACGACAGAGTGGATGGAGTGACTCTTACCACGTCTTAATCGCATGATATTAGGGGTGAATGAAGGAGGAACATGAGATTTAGTCAGTAAGCCATTAATGACTGAGAAAATTAGAGGATTAGAAGTGTTGAGATAAATGGGGCAGAATGTATTTATTGGAACTCCCGACTGTGTGGATCAAATGCTTACCGTGACAATTATTATGAAGGAAATGAAAGACATAAAACAAATCATACTTACAGTTCAGGCGTAAGGTGTATGATGAAGCTGTGGCACAGTAGCGGAATGATTACACCAATTTAGTCTTACGTTTGAATATATATATATATATATATATATATATATATATATATATATATATATATATATATATATATATATATATATATATATATATCATACGGTGCCCTCCAGCAGCAAGGATTCGAACCGCTCACTCAAATATAGGACTTGACTGCTGTAAGCACATTGCATCTACGCAACTAGCATTATAATGCACCTTTCTGCTGGTCCGTGTGTACAAACTGTATTATACATTAACCTAATTGCCCCTCCCACCTTAGTGAATTAGTGTCAGGAATAAAAGAACAACTATCTCATTTGCACACATCCACTCTCTCTCCTCGCTCTCGTTATTTTGATTATCATTATCATCATCATCATTACTGTTATCATCTTTACTATTTTATTATTATTATTATTATTATTATTATTATTATTATTATTATTATTATTATTATCATCATCATTGTTATCATTATCATTGTCATCTATCAATATTATCATTATTATTATTATTATTATTATTATTATTATTATTATTATTATTATTATTATTATTATCATTTTATTATTATCATTGTTATTGTTATCATTATTATCATTATCATTATTATTATCATTATCAATATCATTATTATTATTGTTTTTTTTTTTTTCAAACTATTCGCCATTTCCCGCTTTAGCGAGGTAGCGTTAAGAACAGAGGACTGGGCCTTTGAGGGAATACCCTCACCTGGCCGAATTCTCTGTTCCTTCTTTTGGAAAATTAAAAAAAAAAAAAACGAGAGGGGAGGATTTCCAGCCCCCCGCTCCCTCCCCTTTTAGTCGCCTTCTACGACACGCAGGGAATACGTGGGAAGTATTCTTTCTCCCCTATCCCCTATTATTGTTATTATCATTATTATCATTATTATTATTATTATTATTATTATTATTATTATCATTATTATTATCATTATCATCATCATTATTATTAGTATTATCATTATCATTATCATAATTATCATCATTGTCATTATAATTATTATCATCTAAAAAAACCCGAGTAGCTGAGAAGTCATGTTGTGGCTAGGTATGCACGGGGTACATCTGGAGCTGGTCAGGTGCTGGAATCAATGAGTGGATTTGTACAGAGAACAACTTGTAACAGGACGAACTGTGGAATGAGTGAGCGGCTGAAATATAAGCTGGATTGCAGCAGGAGTGTGTTATATCCCTGTGACTGTGTCAGTGTTAAGACTCTAGTATGAAAAAAAAAAAGTGTTACATCCCCAAAACTGCTTCAGTGTCCTCATTAATGAAACTATGCCGGTGATTTTTGTGGGAGGCATTAATTCATGAACAAGACAGCCAAACGACGGAATAGTATAACGAACTTTTAATAGGTTATGATGGGGTCAGACACACTATGTAAGGTGTTGAGGATGACTGGATCTTGCATGGGAATATCAGACGACAGTGTGTTATGTGATTGGATGATGTGAAGGATTCGAAAAATTCCATTATCATTAAAGAACACGTAGTGCAGATGAATTCTCGTATGATTCGAGATTCAGAAACACACACATATCTAATCTTACTCACTCTGTCTACTGATGATTAAGTTTTATCGACATTGTAATGGACCATAACTCGCCCCTACAGATTGAATCTACAGAGATGTGGTCCAGGACCATCAGCCATTCCTTCCCTCGCCTCGCCTCACGCCTCCACTGTGACAATAAAACGCAATTCATTTCATGTGTCGGAAAACCTTGCGACAGAATTGATCATCATTGCCGTTTTATGGACAATAATCTTTAATAAAATCTTCATCTTATTCAGCGCGGAGGGTGAGGTTGATCATGTGGGTCTGTCTCTCCCTTGTCAGTGTGAGCAGTGATGTCAGTTATGTCTGTGACTCGGGCACGCAACTGACAGCAGGTAGAAAATTTTATCTTGAACTGACAGATGCAGTCTCAGCAATGAATACAAGAAAACATAAGATAGCTCAGTAGAAAACGTACAGAATAGAGCCTAAGTTCTTCCTTTCTTGAGTCTGATCTGGAATAAACCTTAGTTGAATAATTTAGTCTTTAAGACTTCCTCATCTACGTTTTATTTTAGACACTATCAGACATCAGGTACCATTGTTTGCCATCTGGTTTGACTGGCGTACATGACCAGGAATCAGCCGACTCAAAGGCTGAGAGAAACATCCGAACAGAAGCTTTGTAGGATAAGCGCTCGATGACGTCAGGATGCCATAGTGTTCTGGTGATCATACCACACCGTCTCTCCACCTCATTGAAAATATTTTCACACGATAATCTCAGTCTACGATTTTTCTATGTCAAGCCTAAGAACCGCACTTTTCATGGCTGCATCCACTTATATTCTGCAGGTTTGCTTATGTAATCCTTAGAAGATACTATCAAGCCCATACCTGGTCCACGCCTCCACATCTGGCTCCGGTTTTACAGTTGGCTTTCAGCTCCATCGTCACTAGATTATCCTCGGTCACAAACTTCGCGTCTAATGCCTGAACTCAGATCCCGTCCGTCGTGCTGTGTTCGGCTGAGCAGAGTTGCTGATGGTTGAGAACCAATATATATGGTGATGGCCTCCCATGACTCTGTCTCGTTCCTTAACTAATACACCGAACCATAGGATCAAGGAGGTCATCACATCACAGCGTTCCATCCAAAGAAAAGACTGTACGCACGCGTATTTTCTGTTCCTTTTTAAGTACTATTTCATTTTCCCTCACATGCTTCTTACTTTCTTTCGCATTTCTTTATAGGTCAGTAATAATGATTAGAACATTTTTATCGGATTAATTGTTTTCAATAATTATATTACTCTGCTTGTGCCCGATTGATTTCTATTGTTTCTTATCCTATCTGTCTGGGCGAGTAGGATAAGGTCACAGTTGGAGTGACTGAGGCCGGCATGCACTAGTAAGCTGAAAGTTGACCACTGCTGCTAGTGTCGAAGCTGGTGGTTGCTAATGGTGAAACTAGCGGTTGTTGGTCGTGAGGGTAGCGTCTAGTGTCGAAGCTGGTGGCGAAGTTAGAGGCTAGTGGCGAAGTTGGTGACGAATGGAAAAGCTAAAGACTAGCGGCGGAGCTATTAGCTAGTGGCAAATCTAATGGTTAATCACGAAGCTACTAGAGTCTAGCGACAACTCTAGTGATGCTTAGTAACGAAGTTAGTGTCTAGTGGCTCACAGTTGATGTCCACCTTTGCTTGATCAACAAATATTTTTAGGGTTTAAATACTTCCCTCTGGCTAAGGAAAATGTTTTTGAATTGTCTTTAGTATATAAGGTTATCTCGTGACACCATTTGTTTCCTATCATATATCCCTGAACGCATTATACATGGATTTTATTCTTGCATCATCACGCACGCACACACACACACACACACACACACACACACACACACACACACACACACACAGATTAGTAAGTTTTAGATCCCTTACACCAAATGGTAATTTTCCGTTTAATATCCTGCAAGATTCTAAGGCTTGTATGCAAGCAATGTAAGAATTACGAGATGAGATGTATGTATGTATACCCTAGCCTGAGCCAGGTACCCATTCAATCGACGAAGCTCTAGGGTGGATGAACAGCTGGATTGACTGTGGACCGACTGCCAAAACCAGGATTCGAGCCTGTGCGCTCGACCCTAGCCGTCCAGTGAATGCGTCACGGTCAGGAACGCTAACCGACACACCACGGAGGTCCATATCATTCAGGTATATATACCCGTATCTAATTTTATTGTAAGGTACTTTGTTAGCTACTATTATTATCTCTCTCGTTAAAGAGTAGGTCAGTACTAGCTGTGCAGCCACATGTCATAAACACCACCTTCCCTCCTCGTCCACACACTGCAACCACCTTACACCACCTCCCAGCACTAGTGCTACGTAGTACATCAACGGTACGTACATCACCACTAAACCTGTGGCCGTGAGTAAAGTAGCCAGGTATCACACCAGGTATGGAACCGCTACAGCCTCCCTCACTCTGTGGCAGCCACACGCCTGAACAATGTCTGTGCAGCTGGTTGAAACCGTTTTCTCTAAAGTGGGGGAAGGTAAAGTAAGACCGCACTGGGGTTAAGGATTTCCATTAAACCATAAACAACTTATATTTTTTCTGCCTCTCACGAGGCTATACAGAAGTAAAGTTGGAGGATGTAATACCGCGGAGGACTGAAATGCCTACAGTTTGTTTGGATGGTTTGCACAACTGACACAGAGAGAGAGAGAGAGAGAGAGAGAGAGAGAGAGAGAGAGAGAGAGACATATATCAGGCTCGAGTTTCTGAAAGTTACAAGACGTAGAAAGGAGTCTCCTCTACAAATGTAATACACGAAAGTGCATTAGGGACTTTTCGCATTTAATTCTTATTTTCTTGTAGTTATAAGCAAACACTATATCACGTGCACCACTTTGACTTTATTGCAATATATATATATATATATATATATATATATATATATATATATATATATATATATATATATATATATATATATATATATATATACAGTGGGCACGAGTATCAGTGCTGTTTACCTGATACCTGCAGGTACCGTATGAAAGCCATGAATATGAAATATAAAATCCTATGGACTTATTTTGTTTCATATGTTGGCCGGGATTTTGTTAATTGCATATTTACAGAAATACAAATCTGTAAAACAATACACTACTAAATTTAACTCGTGATGTTGTGCTTTTTTATATTTTGCTTGTGTTGTGCATACTGGCATTTAAAGAAAGCGTATTAGAATAATTGGTTTACACTGCCCTGTTTTGATGAAAGGACGGCTCTATCATACGATTGGAATGGAAACACAGTTAAGAATGACCTCATCCCCTGAAGCCCTAACAGTATCAGGGCGACTGGTTCAGAGGAGCGTAACGAAAATGAATGCTTGGTCATTTTTCTGAGTCAGATCCATATTTTTTCAAACATTAATCCTACGGAGGGAAGAAAGCTTTCCCCGACATGGGCACTCCGACCCGTTTCGTGTCTTGAGCCCCATTCTACTTCGCCCTTAAACAAATTTCTTGGTAGTTTTCCCAGTGGAAGCGGGGTGTACAACTTCCGGGGCAGGTTACGTCAGCAAATTAGCGTAAAAGCCTCACCAGAAGAGTACGAGCCATCGCATAAATTTGAATGTTTCAAGAGCCGCACCTTATCTAGGATCTGGCAGGGAGGAAAACTCCTACTGTAACGTGCTACGAGAGGCGGCTGGTCCATGTGTTTCTTCTCCTGGGAGATACGAAGGGAGTAACCCTACACGCTAGATCTGTGTCATGTCACTGCAAGGAAGTAGTGCTTGTCTTTCTTCCGTTACAGTGTACACTTAGGAAGTTACTATTCAATGAGGTTTCCATCCAGATATATATATATATATATATATATATATATATATATATATATATATATATATATATATATATATATATATATTTGAAAGAAGAAAGTTAAGAGTAAATGTGAATAAGAGCAAGGTTATTAGGTACAGTAGGGTTGAGGGTCAAGTCAATTGGGAGGTAAGTTTGAATGGAGCAAAACTGGAAGAAGCAAAGTGTTTTAGATATCTGGGAGTGGATCTGGCAGCGGATGGAACCATGGAAGCGGAAGTGAATCATAGGGTGGGGGAGGGGGCGAAAATCCTGGGAGCCTTGAAGAATGTGTGGAAGTCGAGAACATTATCTCGGAAAGCAAAAATGGGTATGTTTGAAGGAATAGTGGTTCCAACAGTGTTGTATGGTTGCGAGGCGTGGGCTATGGATAGAGTTGTGCGCAGGAGGATGGATGTGCTGGAAATGAGATGTTTGAGGACAATGTGTGGTGTGAGGTGGTTTGATCGAGTAAATAATGTAAGGGTAAGAGAGATGTGTGGAAATAAAAAGAGCGTGGTTGAGAGAGCAGAAGAGGGTGTTTTGAAATGGTTTGGGCACATGGAGAGAATGAGTGAGGAAAGATTGACCAAGAGGATATATGTGTCGGAGGTGGAGGGAACGAGGAGAAGTGGGAGACCAAATTGTAGACGGAAAGATGGAGTGAAAGAGATTTTGTGTGATCGGGGCCTGAACATGCAGGAGGGTGAAAGGCGGCAAGGAATAGAGTGAATTGGATCGATGTGGTATACCGGGGTTGACGTGCTGTCAGTGGATTGCATCAGGGCATGTGAAGCGTCTGGGGTAAACCATGGAAAGTTGTGTGGGGCCTGGATGTGGAAAGGGAGCTGTGGTTTCGGGCATTATTGCGTGACAGCTGGAGACTGAGTGTGAGCGAATGGGGCCTTTGTTGTCTTTTCCTAGTGCTACCTCGCACACAGGAGGGGGGGAGGGGGATGGTATTCCATGTGTGGCGAGGTGGGGATGGGAATGAATAGGGGCAGACAGTGTGAATTGTGTGCATGGGTATATATGTATGTGTCTGTGTGTGTATATATATATATATATGTGTACATTGAGATGTATAGGTATGTATGTTTGCGTGTGTGGGCGTGTGTGTGTACATTGTGTATGGGGGTGGGTTGGGCCATTTCTTTCGTCTGTTTCCTTGCGCTACCTCGCAAACGCGGGAGACAGCGACAAAGCAAAATAAAATAAAAAAAAATTATATATATATATATATATATATATATATATATATATATATATATATATAGAGAGAGAGAGAGAGAGAGAGAGAGAGAGAGAGAGAGAGAGAGAGAAATATCTACCTCCATATTCCCTTTGTAGAGGTCGACTGACGGGGACGGAGGCGAAGGGGCTGGAAAAGAAAAACACTTGTATTTCAGCTTCTTAAAGATGGAACAGAAGGAGGAGTCACGCGGACCGTGCTTATCTTCCTCGAAGGCTCAGGCTGGCATGTCTAAATCTGTGGACGTAACCAAGATGAGAAGAGACGAGAGGTAGAATGTTTGGGGAGAGAGACCTGGATATTCTGGCTCTAAGTGAAACAGAGTTCAAGGGTAAAGGGGCAGAATGGTTTGGAAATGTCTTCATAGTAAAGTCAGGGGTTGGTGAAAGAGTTGGAGCTAAGGAAGGGGGTAGCACTACTGCTGAAGCTGAATTTGTGGGAGTGTGTGAAAGAATGTGAGGAAGTAAGCTCTAGACTGATGTTGAGTGTTGAGTGCGTGTGTCAGCAGACGTGATGCAAGACCGTTTAGTAATGGATGAATTAAATGCTAAAATGAATAATATGGCATTTGAGGATATTATTGTTAAGTAAGGGGTATTCAGTAAAGTAAATGGAATTGTCTTTTGGACACTGTACCAGTATTAATGAGTATTTTGATATTCTTGATATATAACCCAAAAAGAAACTCCCCATGTAACGTTCTGCCACGTGTATAGTGGGTAGATATATGTCACCACACCCAAGAGACGAAAGACTTGCTCATCTCTTCAAGACCCTCACATTCTCCTCCCTCATTACTCTACGGAATGGGTTAGGGAGGGAGGTAAATGCGAGTCTTAGAGAGAGGAGGGAGTATGGAATATGTAGGGGAAGAGGATAGTCAGACAGTGAGTTAGTTGCTATTGACATATCAATTGTGGAAGATTCGAGTGAGAAACTGCATAAGTGGGTGGCTGAGTTTGGAAATGTGTGAATGGAAAAAGTTGAGAGCAGACGTGAACAAAAGTAAGGTTATTAGGTTTAGCGAGGCAGAAGAACAGTTTAATAGCTTAATTAGGGGGTGTGAGTTTGAATGGAATAAGATAATTGTAGGAAATTAAGTGTTTTAGATAGAGTGAGAGGGCGAATGTTCTGAGAGCATTGAGGAATATGTGGAAAGAGAGTTGGGGTAAGAGAGTATCAGCAAATTTCAGAGAGAATCAAAGTGTTTTGAAAAGTTGTGAATAGTGTGAAAGGAAGAGGAGAACAGATGGAAACAACATTAGATGAGAGCAAATGGGAAAGTAGCAGGTGAAGAAGAGGCGAAGGTAAAATGGAGTGAGTCTTTTGAAGGGCTATTGTATATGTTGGGCCACAGTGGCAGATGTGGGATGGTTGGGACTTTGAAGTACGCGAAGCAACAAAGTCCCTATAAAAACCTATGCCTTTCGTCCTCCGCTCATGCCGTTGGCCTCCTTTTGCTGAGAATGTCCAAGCCATCTGAATGGAGTCTCCCACTCCGAAACCACAGATGGTGATATCAAGAAAAAATGGGGACAGCAGTAAAGATGCAGATGAAGCAATAAAATGGATACAAGATTAGGTCGTAAGTGAGTAGAAAAAAAAAGAAGAAAGTAACAACGTTTACCAGGCCGGAGATTGTCGTTCATCCCTCCCATAGATGGTCAGAGGAGCCGATAACCGTACATCAGGCAGTCGCACGCCAGGGACGGAAGCCTCTCATCAGCACCGTATTGTCATCTTTGTCCTGGGGAGAAAAACGCCTCCCTCTTAAGAGCAACAGACGTGCACGTGCTTGACACACACACACACACACACACACACACACACACACACACGCGCGCGCGCGCGCAAACACACACATTCTCTCTCTCTCTCTCTCTCTCTCTCTCTCTCTCTCTCTCTCTCTCTCTATATATATATATATATATATATATATATATATGTATATATGTATTATCCCTGGGGATAGGGGAGAAAGAATATTTCCCACGTATTCCCTGCGTGTCGTAGAGGGCGACTAAAAGGGAAGGGAGCGGGGGGCTGGAATTCCTCCCCTCTCTTTTTTAATTTTCCAAAAGAAGGAACAGAGAAGGGGGCAAGTGAGGATATTCCCTCAGAGGCTCAGTCCTCTCTTCTTAACGCTACCTCGCTGACGCTGGAAATGGCAAGTAGTATGAACAAATATATATGTATATATGTACAATATTTCTTCGTCTGTTTCCAGGCGCTACCTCGCTGACACGGGAAACGGCAATCAAGTATGATAGAAAAATGTAATATATTGGAAAGGATCACAATTGATCGCGTGATCAAGTATATTCCCATAAGTCCACGGGGAAATGAAACAGTATGTTCTCAGCACAGGATATATTGCATATCACGCTATCCACGTTGATACTTCTGTTACATTTTGCTTTCAGTACATCACCTGTAGTCACCCCTTACGAAGTATCGTATCAACGTCCTTTCCTGTTGCTTGTAAGAATTCATTCACATACGAAGCCTGCTTTGAATTTGGGACTGGTATATACGTCTTGTTTTCTCCTGTGTTGTACTCAACATTCCCTGTGCGAGTCTTCATTTGGTTACGGGTCTATCTATTAAGTTTGATTAGGAAACGTTAAGCGGATGGGTTTTATGATGTATGTCACCGCACTAGTTCCACGAAGCGTCGTCGAAATTGAAAATTGATGAAAAGAAAACGGGTAACTAAATACAGAAAAGCAAGACTCTTCAGAATGGCTTTACTCCTGAAGAAAAACTGAATGTTTTGTTTCAGGGAGGCGAAGGAAATGGTATCAGGTGTCACAGACCTGGGTGAGGGAAGGCCCAAGGCTGGCCGCAGAGGGTGGAGCCTCTGCTGCTGCTGATAGGGAGCCTCCAGCGACCTGCAGGGAGGGGGAGGCCACGTGTGTTGAAGGGAGATAATAAAGGAAAGCAAGCGTAAGAGGGAGAGAGGAAGGCGGGGAGGAAATGTATCTTGGCCGTGGAAACCTTAACCCTCGTCACGACTGAAGACTTACAAACGGTCAAGAGGAAAGAAGAAGACATCGAAGTGAGAGGGATAGCAAAACAATGAATAAATGTTCGGAATCCAGGAATATCGTATTGAATGGACGGGCGATTGTCACAAGGGTTGAATGGAAATGATCCAGTGATATCTGACCTACAGGAGACCATCATAAAAATGACGTAAAAGGAAAATCATATGATGAGTGTGTAGCTGAAGGCCATTGAGAGGAGAATATTGGATTGGCTGGTGGGGGGAAACCAGTGAGGGGTGAGGGAAGGCGATGGAGCAGGGGAGAGTGAGATGTGCGTGATTTGGCGAATGGGAGTGACTGAGCAAGGAAAGATAACGTCTGCATGTAGAAACTATGGGAATTGGCAGTTTGGCACGTGCCACACGTCCAAGCTTAGTTGCAGCACATCCAGACAGCTACCGAAAGAAGTGGTTAAGATAACATGTGCAGAACAAGGGTAGTGACTGTTAGGTTAGGTTCTCATGAAGGAACAGACCTGAAGTGAAGTCTGGGGTGAACCAACTCAGGTTTAATGTATATGGTACCGTATCGTGGGGCACTGCATACTGTGAATTTAGTGCAAATTGCCCGTTGACTCGTTGTATGCCGGAGGACAACAGCTTGCTTCTTTCGTTATTCAGTGAATCTAAAATATGCTTGAACATATGAAACGTGTGCTCATCAGTTTGCATGAGTGGTGCAAAAAGAAATTTTGAACATAAAGATATCCATAAATGTACTTAGTATAGGCACACAGAAGATAAGATGTGCAAGTGAGTTATTTTTCTATATATACGTATGATGGGCAGCTTTTGAGAAGAGTTGGTGGAGCTTATCAGACCAAATGATAATGATATATAGATCATCCATTTGTTGTCAATGTTGTCATCGAAATGGAACACCCTTGAGTTCCCAACGGCCACATATCAATCATGTGACGCAGGAGCTTGCCGAGTGTTTCATGGTCTAGCTAGTGGTGGGGGCACACAAGCAGCCAGCTCTCGAGAGCAAAAACCAAAGTAATACCGACAGAAGAGGGAAAGTGAACCAGCATTGCGGCGTAGGACAAGCAGGTCAAGTTATAACGTTAGCTTGGAAGAATTCATAAGTCGGACAGCTTTCGACTCAACTCTGTCCAGTAGGGTTGTAGAGCTATAATCACACCGGATGTGAAAGCAGTACTTCAAACAAGGGCGGATCAATCCTTTGTATGAACGGAGCAACTCTTTAGAAGAAAAGGAATTTCGACATCTAAATACGACTCCCAGTTTTTCAAAAAGACAGACTTATCTATTTACACAATTTGGTGTTTTCAGGTTAGAATGGATATTACAGTAACACTATGTTAATTGAGTTTAGAGGTGAAATTACAGAACCATTGAAGGAGAGAGAGAATGTTTGAGGGACTTGCGATAGGGAGATTGGCAGAAACTGGGTCTTGCAGGCATTTTGTTTGCCCCACAGGGATTTAATGTCCAAGCCTGAGTCAATTGAGAAAGTTGTGTCGGCATGAGATGCAGATCGGGTGAGAGAAGGAGCAAAATTGAAGGAATCGGAGGAATGCAGTATTGAGTCGTTAAGATATGAGTGCATTTGGTTATTTGTGGAAGAAAGGATATCGTTCACAAAAAGAAGAAAATTTGTAGGTGACAGGACAGAACCTTGAGGGACACCACTGCTGATGGAGAAAGGAGAATAGGCTGACCCATCAACAACCACGGAGAAAGATCAGCCAGAGAGGAAGCTAGATATGAAGGCGCAAAGTGAGTTAGGAAAACCAAAAGAGAGAAGTTAAGATAATAATTCGATGCCACACCCTGTCAAATGCATTTGATATATCAATGGCAACTACATACGATTCCTGAAAATTTTTCAGGGATGATGATTAGACATTTGTAAGATAGGAAAGAACATCACCAGTGGATCTCCTCTTTCGGAAACCATAAAGGAAAGAATGTGAGATTCAAGATGTCTAAAGATATGGGAACTGAGGAGATATTCAATCACTTTGGAATAGCTTAATGTTAAAGCAAGAGGATTATAGTTAGAGGAGTTAGAACGGTCACCTTCTCAGGCATTGGATGTACCAACAAATGCTTCCAAGAAGAAGGGAAAGTTTTGCTTTTTAATTAGAAACGGAACAGACGGTGCAAAATAATGTTGCAGACGTTTAGACGTTTGTGAATATTTCCAGTGGGATTTCAGGTTTACAGCTAGCATTTCATCATCATTCTGAAGTGTTACAGGAAATGTTTATGGGGTTGGGGAGCCCGTAATCCTTCCTGTAATCGCATTGATAAGGGTAAGATTCCTTGATCCCCTTTTCCTGTCCTAGGGATTTGGAGCTATTGTGGGATATGAGAATTATCTTCCCCACTTTGGGATGGGGTGAGGGAGCAGGAGAGAGGTCCAGAATCGAATGTCTCCTATATTCTTAAGGCTGGAAGACTGAGAGGATGGGATAGGACTGGTTAGACTGGATTCCCTCGTCCGACCACTTCCAGGCCTATGTACAAAGGGATTGGGGTTATATGGAAGCGTCTGAATGAAGAGCTCTCCTGCCTTGGCATGTAGAGGCAAGAGGAAAGAAAAATGGAGTTCTCATACATATACTTGAACTTTAAGGTTAAGATTGTATGAGGATAATCTGGCCTCTCCATTCTTCCCCCGAGCTATCTTACTGGGACATCGGGTCAGGGCTTATGGTGAAGATCTCCCTCATCCGTTTTCTATCTTTGGGGCCAGTGGGTACGACTGGAAGGACTGGAATGGGACTCAGCCTACTGGAGAGGAGTGATAGGTTCGCGTCATCCACCACCTAAGGCTAATCTAGTACTGCTGGGGGATCAGTGATTCCCATATAGGCAGGTACAATAGATTCACTAGTCACGAGAGATGCACTGGACCGGTCAGGCTGTGTGTGATACGAAAAACAAAGGTCCAGAATTTAGTCGCAGACTTTCTCTCTCTAACAGGTCTCTAAATGCCTGCCTTTTGGTTCATTTTCCTCAGGTTTGGGTATAGCGCTTTTCTCTCACCTTCACCTAACTTTTTTAGCTATAGTCTAGTGTTACATATGCTTTCCATATCTGAACTGAAAGGCACTTCTTAACTTTAAACCTCTGATGCAGAATGTGTGGAAACCCTCTTCCCTCCAGCTGGTAACTGAAAAGACTCGGCTTAAACCAATACTCTCTTCTCCCTTTCCCGTTCAGAATTCAGTCCAGCTTGATCATATCTTGATGTGAGGCTTTGATCATAGGACCTAGTCATGGACGTCCCAGGAGAGCTCTTGCGCTCTAGTGATATGATACTTTAGCTCGACCCCTCATGTCCCCTTCTCAAGGGTTGTTTTTTTTCTCCTCCAGTTCCACTATACAACATCTGTCTACAGCCTCTCTTGTACGAGGACGCTGTCAAAAGATCTTCACAACTGTCATAGTCATAGCTCTAGTCTCCTGCCGTTTAGAATTTCTGTATCACTCTTCTGTATCTCCGTCTACCCCACTGTGTCTCCTGCTACTGCAGCATGAACCAAGTGCACAGGTTCTGATGCTGTCTCACCCGTGAACATATGGATCATATCATAGTTTGGGATTGTCTTTATGCCCATTTTTTTTCATATTTCTTGCTTCTGATGATACGTCATTTCATCTGTACCAGCAGCGGTTTCAGTGTCCTCTTTGAGTACAATCTGCTTAGTTGTTGCCTCTGTCTCTGGGAAGATTAATTTTCAGATCTTTCATTTCAGTCCTGGAAAATATGATTTACGATTCTATCAGCAAAAGGGAAAACGAAAAATGTGTCGTTTCGTCATGGATGGTCTGTAGCGGACTTGATGTATTCTTTTTTTTCTGAATAATATGTGATGAGCAGATCCTCTTACTTGGCCATGTTTGCTTTTCCAGTGCAACTTCCACTTGCAGTGATGTGCTGATAACAGTTGAGGTGTTACTGGCTACCTTCGTTAAAGGCCAGTTTTTCCCGCATGCTGCACAGGAGCCCTTCTCTTATTCTTGAGTGAGCATCTCCCACCAGTAGAGGGTATGCGGAGGTGCTCACCACGTAATAGAGAATCTGATCACTTGAAATGTAAGAAGCCAAATTCGAACAAGGCTATATACCTGGATGAGGCAAGTTCAGACTCAGGTTATATTGTATGAGTTGAAGGATAAAACACTTGGCTCTGTTTTCTAGAGTGACTGTCAAAGACATCTACCAACTTCAGCATTTATTAGAGAGTTCCCTAAGGCCTTGCCGGTGACCCAGTTTACCTGATATGAAAGAATGTCTGGAGGCAAACACACTTGTGTAGAGTAATAACTCGTCCAATACTTCCACCTCCCTAACGCCTGCCATTCTCCATTTAAACGTAATTGCAGTTCGATATTAAACAAAATAATGACATTTTATAGACATTTGAGACCCATACATCGTATCACTATTAGAATGATCAGGATCATCTAGTGATAAAATGAACCCATCGGCATCACATACTGAAACGTAAAGCCAAATGTATGAGGACATCTACCATCTTTTCTCAACAGTGCATCACAGAGATTATGACCTACAGTATCTTGTAAAGCGACTCTACTTGTTTGGTGAATATTCCCTTTTAAATAGTGTTTGCAGTTTATTGTCTGTTTATTACCTGTATGCCTTTTACCTTTTACCACACTCATCTGTGAGCTTCTGATGTCCTCCACAGTCACAAACAGCCTCGAGAGGACCGAGTGGTCAGTTGCTGTTTAAATGCCTTTGTGTTTACTGATATATGTCAACTGATAGTTGTGGATCGTATCATATACCCATGTTATGCCATAACAGTAACGGGAAAAGATGATAGACTGATTTTCCAACCGAGAATATTTTCGTATAGTTAACCACTATTGTCACCCTATGATCTATTGAAGAGGTTCTCATCTCACTACCATGACCAGCCACACATTCCTCTTCATCTTGTGCATCACCCGACCATCACCTCGGCCGCTGATAGATTGCCTTTGAGCTCACCAGCCATCATCACCTCAGTCCCGTGGTAACATTCCCAGTGCATACCTCTCACCAGCTCATCAACATATCCATGGAATATTGACGAGACACACAAAGCCATCTCGCATCTTGCCCTCGTTCCACCTCGTTTCCATATACATAACTCGTGTGTGTATGTTCGCTCATATTGTGTCACCTCACATTACTTCTCTACTCATCTGTTATTTCACAGTCATGCTTACTGTTAATCTGTTCTCATGACGCTGGAGTTAACTTTCATGAGTATGCTTAAGCTCCCTCTTACCAGTATACACTAAATATTCATTTCTACTCCATGGAAATCTTTTCATTTTATTCATATTTTCGTTTCACTTTACTCCTTCCATCGCTTCTCATCTCTGACCCAAGGACACAATATGTCTATTGCGGTTACAAGA
Organism: Panulirus ornatus; assembly: GCF_036320965.1. NCBI lineage: Eukaryota > Metazoa > Arthropoda > Malacostraca > Decapoda > Palinuridae > Panulirus > Panulirus ornatus. The sequence continues at coordinate 39,169,345 of NC_092224.1, forward strand.
CACACATCATAAACTCCTCGTCAGTACGTGGCTTGCGTGGTATAATAATTTGTTTGCTGGTAGAAGAACTCACATATTTCTCAGCATTTTTCTTTACTACAGTGCCAACGTGTCACCGTACTCACATTCTGAGTCATGTAGTGATTATATTTTGCTGCTTTACTCTGCAGGGATCTATTTTATACCACTGTGAATGTTTCTGTGAGATACACATCAGTGTGTGTGTGTGTGTGTGTGTGTGTGTGTGTGTGTGTGTGTGTGTGTGTGTCACAGCTACCGGCGAAATATGAAGTATGCCACGTCAAATGTAGAACAACACTGTAAATGAATCTATTATTTCCTCGGCTACTGTTATTGTTTGTGAGCAGGAAACATAATCCGGCAATTCCGAGCTCGTGACGAGCAGCCCCAAGCCTCTGAGCAAACACTGAGACTGGCAGTAAATCAAGCACTGCCAGGCTAACTTGTTTACTCTCGAATGCAATTTCTCGTTCTTATTCCCTAATACCATAACCTGGTGGGAATAGTCTTCCTGCACGAATGCATATCTCAGTGATTAACCTGAATTATGTCAATGGAGGATTCTAATGACTGCGGGAATACTATTTTGGAATCTGTCTGTGGGAAAAAAAGATTTTAGCTACATTATTTGGTGCTAGATAATTCAAAATAATTCAACTTTCATCTGTCATACCATATGTATATATATATATATATATATATATATATATATATATATATATATATATATATATATATATATTTTTTTTTTTTTTTTTTTTTTTTTGCCGCTGTCTCCCGCGTTTGCGAGGTAGCGCAAGGAAACAGACGAAAGAAATGGCCCAACCCACCCCCATACACATGTATATACATACGTCCACACACGCAAATATACATACCTACACAGCTTTCCATGGTTTACCCCAGACGCTTCACATGCCTTGATTCAATCCGCTGACAGCACGTCAACCCCGGTATACCACATCGCTCCAATTCACTCTATTCCTTGCCCTCCTTTCACCCTCCTGCATGTTCAGGCCCCGATCACACAAAATCTCTTTCACTCCATCTTTCCAACTCCAATTTGGTCTCCCTCTTCTCCTCGTTCCCTCCACCTACGACGCATATATTCTCTTGGTCAATCTTTCCTCACTCATTCTCTCCATGTGCCCGAACCATTTCAAAACACCCTCTTCTGCTCTCTCAACCACGCTCTTTTTATTTCCACACATCTCTCTTACCCTTACGTTACTTACTCGATCAAACCATCTCACACCACACATTGTCCTCAAACATCTCATTTCCAGCACATCCATCCTCCTGCGCACAACTCTATCCATAGCCCACGCCTCGCAACCATACAACATTGTTGGAACCACTATATATATATATAATATATATATATATATATATATATATATATATATATATATATATATATATATATATATATATAAAGACTTAATCAATATCTGCAGAGGATCACAGCTTTCACACCAACGCATATCAGATATGACACAGAAGATGAAGCTTTTCGTTATATGATCTCTTTTTATTCAACAATATTCATCTTTATTCAACTGTTGTGATTAGCTCAAGATAGGCAGTGTTTAGATTCCAAAAATGTCTCAAACGTTATTGAAGTTGAAATGAACATGAATCTAGAATAATTAATGGACGATTTATTCAATAAGAAAAACACTTTGGAAAATGGTATGGTGATACACATCTCTTAAACGTGCTTCCTATGTCATCATTGATTTCTCTTCAGGCAGTATAATCATCTTATCCTCTACGGCATAAAGCGCCAACATATTTTCCTTGCAACAAATAAAACGAGTTTATTTTGCCTGGAGACATTCAGCTTCAAAAGTTTTCCTTTGATCTCTTGCAGCTATTGTTGTCCCCCAGGCGCAATCATATGCACTCATTCTTTCTGAACATTCCTCACCCTTTCTGACAACAACATCTTTTCTGGCCTCCTCCATTCTTATCTTTCGTTCTCTTCTAACTTCCAATCACCTTGGCTTAGAATTTCAGTTTTCCCAAACTGTGCCTTCGCTTACAGTATCATCCTGTCATTCATGCTTTTGCATCACCACTGATTTCCGCTCACATCATACCAATACTTAAGGTTCACATACCATCACCTGCTAATCGTATCATGAGAACGTTATCCTTCGAATAGTACTGAGGTAAAGACAGTTTGATGCTTACCGGACAGTTGGATCAAGTGATCGGAAGAGTGAAAGTTCTCAGTGTGTATGTAGGACTCCCATTCTGTTTCCTGACCTCTAGATTACCTTTCTTAAAGACATCTATCATATCTATCTGCTTCTATGTAGTATCCATCTCTCCCACGCTCAACTCAGCCATACATGTCTTCACAACTTCCCCATACGGCTGAAGCCAGAACTACATATGGACTCCTGTAGTGTAGCCGTTAGCGTTCCTGACCGGGATACATTCACGTGCCACCCAGGGTCGAGCGCAGAGGTTCGGATCCTGGTTGCGGCAGTCGGTCCACAGTCAACCCAGCCGTTCATCCAACCCTAGGGATTGGTCGATAAAATGGGTACCTGCCTAAGGCTAAGGTATGTGTATATATATATATATATATATATATATATATATATATATATATATATATATATATATATATATATTATTTTTTTTTTTTATTATACTTTGTCGCTGTCTCCCGCGTTTGCGAGGTAGCACAAGGAAACAGACGAAAGAAATGGCCCAACCCCCCCCATACACATGTATATACATACGTCCACACACGCAAATATACATACCTACACAGCTTTCCATGGTTTACCCCAGACGCTTCACATGCCTTGATTCAATCCACTGACAGCACGTCAACCCCGGTATACCACATCGCTCCAATTCACTCTATTCCTTGCCCTCCTTTCACCCTCCTGCATGTTCAGGCCCCGATCACACAAAATCTTTTTCACTCCATCTTTCCACCTCCAATTTGGTCTCCCTCTTCTCCTCGTTCCCTCCACCTCCGACACATATATCCTCTTGGTCAATCTTTCCTCACTCATTCTCTCCATGTGCCCAAACCACTTCAAAACACCCTCTTCTGCTCTCTCAACCACGCTCTTTTTATTTCCACACATCTCTCTTACCCTTACGTTACTCACTCGATCAAATCACCTCACACCACACATTGTCCTCAAACATCTCATTTCCAGCACATCCATCCTCCTGCGCACAACTCTATCCATAGCCCATGCCTCGCAACCATACAACATTGTTGGAACCACTATTCCTTCAAACATACCCATTTTTGCTTTCCGAGATAATGTTCTCGACTTCCACACATTCTTCAAGGCCCCCAGAATTTTCGCCCCCTCCCCCACTCTATGATCCACTTCCGCTTCCATGGTTCCATCCGCTGACAAATCCACTCCCAGATATCTAAAACACTTCACTTCCTCCAGTTTTTCTCCATTCAAACTCACCTCCCAATTGACTTGACCCTCAACCCTACTGTACCTAATAACCTTGCTCTTATTCACATTTACTCTTAACTTTCTTCTTCCACACACTTTTCCAAACTCAGTCACAAGCTTCTGCAGTTTCTCACATGAATCAGCCACCAGCGCTGTATCATCAGCGAACAACAACTGACTCACTTCCCAAGCTCTCTCATCCCCAACAGACTTCATATATATATATATATATATATATATATATATATATATATATATATATATATATATATATATATATATCCGAGACCATATGCACATCTCTGTAGGTGGACAAAAGCCTTCCATTGCCCTGTTGCATGCTTCCCTCCCACAGCACTTCCTCAGTTGTAAAGATTTTTCTACCATGCAGTACCCCCGAGTCTGGGATGATAGTTGGTCATTTAACTAATGCCTGACGGAGGCCTTTTGTTCAAACTCACCACGGAGCAGGGAGTATCTGCTCAGAGAAACATAATAAAACTTCACCAGTTTATATATAAAGATGTTTATGTGACGGAGTGCAAATGTATAATGGATCACCTGTGTTGAGAACCCCGGGGTCTGTTGACCTTCTCCTTTCGTTCGCTTTCCCAAGCTTTCTCTTCCTCACTACATTCACACGAATCCTCCAACAAACGCCTTCCTAATTATTCTTCGACTCCCAGAGCCTTTCCCCTCAATAAACAACTAATGATGAGACTTACAGCTCGACCTCCTGCCACCACAGACCTAGTGTCTGTATGACGTATTATCAGAATGTCTCGATATTCACATGTATATGTGTCTGAATGTGTCTACATATTCACATGTGTATGTGTCTGAATGTCTCTATATTCACATGTGTATGTGTCTGAATGTCTATATTCACATGTATATGTGTCTCTCGATAATTCAGTGTCTGTAAGTCTGTGTATGTGTAAAGGTGTATTTGCACAACGATGACCTAATGTCTCTATATCTGTGAACATGATGAAATGTAAGTGTATTTCAGTCACCTGCTATCCGTATGTATGTGTATATATAGACAAATAGTTGTACCCACATAGTGAAAACTGGATCTGTCTATCTCTGGGCTTTGTGCTACAGTTGGATCCTTTCGCTATACAAACTAAACGCAAAATTGCAGCTTTTAGCTTCACACGCTAATAATTCTTATATGTTACAGCAGAAAAAAATTTGGTCGTGGTGATTTTTCTTTTCTGGAACGCGGTGAATCTTCCAGTGTACAGTTTGAGGCAAATACGAATTTTTAGACTATCCTAATTCTACCTTTCATTTGGATCGTACAAGACGAATTTCGCTCTCATTTCACTGGAGTGACGACCAAGACTAGAGTTGATATCAGCATCCTAAGCATATCATTATAAAGAATACTAAGTTGTTAGATGATCTGGGCAAAGCCTGTAGACCTGCACGTCAGTACTGAGCGTCCAACCTCAACACACAGGAAAAAAGAATATTCTAGTCTGGTGCCTCGCTAGAGTCGGTTTTGCGGATCATGTCCGCATTTTTCTCTTTGATACGTCGCGTAAAATTCTTAAAAAGTAGGAATATCGAACCACGCGATGAGACACAGACAGGGAGGGAAAGAGACGGGATCAGAGCGGAGGATAGAGAGATGGAAGTATAGCGGTATGGATGGAGTAAAGATGGATGGAGAAAGAGGAGGATATGTGGGAGTGAGACTAGGGAAGGGGGAGAGGAGAGAAAAAAATTAGCAGTTGATAAAAGGAAATAGAAGTAAAGGAAGTATTAATTAATCTCATCATTACCACACACGCTGAGGGAAGGCCGGTGATGATGGCTGAACTAACAAGTGTATGTTTGCTTGGTTTATGTCTCTCTAATGACGACCACACTCTACTGTGTAGCAGCTATTGGTATGGTGGAGGAATGTGGGGAGCATTGATCTCTCTCTCTCTCTCTCTCTCTCTCTCTCTCTCTCTCTCTCTCTCTCTCTCTCTCTCTCAAACTATGTATCTACTTAATCGTATGGGAGTAGAGAGTTTCTTGGTTTCATGAAACATGTGCCCCAGATGAGACGTGTATCACGTATGATCAAACAAGAAATAGAATCGCATACATGTTGTGTGGTACAAAACCTATATCCAAAATCTTCCACTCCTCAGAGCGGGATTTACTACCATATCGTCTTAACAATTTGCTAAGATTCTGTTGGTCCATTGCTGGGTGCAGGTCCAATAACGTATGAGGAAAATATGTCTGTGGAATATTTGAAGTCTACATAACAGGAAATATGAATCTTAATGATGTATGTATGGACTGGATGATGTATTCATAAATTCCATTTATGAAGTACCATATATATATATATATATATATATATATATATATATATATATATATATATATATATATATATATATATATATATATATATATATATCATTTTCAGGTTCAGCTTACATATAAAACACCTGCTGCATTTTGTTTGCTAATATCATTAAGAGTGTAACTGGGATATTTTAATTACATTAGAAAATCAGATTAGCACAAAACTGGTGAAATAGAATTTTGATTTGTAATACTGATCGTGAATTATAAGAAAAACATCGACTGAAAATCATATTAGCTTATGATTAACTGGAAATTTGATTTCAGTGGATGATTTGTTCATGTTTGCCTGACAGGAAATGAACAGAGAACAGTTACTGCCGCCAGAGCCGTCTATGTACCACACAGTTTCATGTGTGGAAGAGTGAACACCTTTGGTGCATACCAATGGCTGTCGGAAAAACAAAGTGAATAGTCGTGTTTGTGCTAATTAAAACAGATCTATTTTTGATGAAACAAATTGTGTGCCAGTTCCAGTGGTAATCCACTCTTATAACTCACTGCGTTTTTCTAGTGGTAAGCTTGAACTCTCCAAAGCTACACGCTGTGTTTGTATGTGTGTGTGTGTGTGTGTGTGTGTGTGTGTGTGTGTGTGTGTGTGTTTTGGACAATCACATGTTTACCAAATGGCGTCCTAGTTTCGTCTCTTCGATGTATATCAACTGACTGTTATATTTCTCTCTTGTGTCTCCCCTGATGATGTGATTATTACACGTAAGTGCACTTGGGAACTTTTCGTGTTTCATTTTCCCCGTGGACTCATAGGAATATATATATATATATATATATATATATATATATATATATATATATATATATATATATATATATATATATATACATAAATATATAACGATCGAGAATGTGTGGAAATGAGAGAACGTTATCGTAGAGCAAAAATGTTTGAAGGTATAATTGTTCCAATAATATTTACGAGTATGCAGGAGGGAGAATGTGTTGGAAATGAAATGTTTGGGGACATTATGATGTGAGGTGGTTTGACGGAATAGGTAATGAAAGGTAAGAGAGATGTGTGGGAATAAAAAGAGTGTGGTTGAGATAACAGAAGAAATCGTGTTGGAATGGTTTGAACATATGGAGAGATTGAGTGAGGAAAGGTTGACAAATATATTTCATATTTATATTCATTTTTTTCCTTTTTCCTCACATACGTTTTAGTTGTTTCCCGCGTGAGTGAGGAACGTCCACAACAGATGACTTAGTTATAAAGGATAAAGGATCCTCATTTAACACTTTTGTATATTTTTCAAATGGAAAAAAAAAGACAAATACAGGAAGGGAATACTTCAAGCCCCTCGCTTTTGCCCCTCTTACTCGCCTTCTACGGCAAGCATGATATATGAGGGTAATATTCTTATTCCCATATATATATATATATATATATATATATATATATATATATATATATATATATATATATATATATATATATATATATATATATATATCGTAATGCCATAAGGAACATCGACTGGAATGATGAGTAATGATAAACATAAGAACAATGGGATATATTTATTATATTCATTTATTATATTTTGTCGCTGTCTCCCGCGTTAGCGAGATAGCGCAAGGAAACAGACGAAAGAATGGCCCAACCCACCCACATACATATGTATATACATAAACGCCCACACACGCACATATACATACCTATAAATTTCAACGTATACGTACATATACATAAACAGACATATACATATATACAAATGTACATATTCATACATGGTGCCTTCATTCATTTCCGTCGCCACCCTGCCACACATGAAATGGCACCCTCCTCCCCTCGGGTGCGCGCGAGGTAGCGCTAGGAAAAGACTACAAAGGCCACATACGTTCACACTCAGTCTCTCTGTGTCATGTGTAATGCACCAAAACCACAGCTTCCTTAAAGCATCCACATATGCTTCCATGGTTCCATCCGCTGCTAAATCCACTCTCAGATCTAAAACACTTCAATTCCTCCAGTTTTTCTCCATTCAAACCTACCTCGCAATTTACCTGTCTCTCAACCCCACTGTACCTAACAACCTTGCTCTTATTCACATTTACTCTCAGCTTTCTTCTTTCACACACTGTACCAAATTGTCACCAACTTTTGCAGTTTCTAACCTGAATCAGCTACCAGCGCTGTATCATCAACGAACAACTGACTCACTTCCCAAGCCCTCTCTTCCACAACAGACTGCATACTTGCCGTCTCTCTAAAGCTCTTGCTCTCACCTCCTTAACAACCCCATCCATAAACAAATCTAACAACCATGGAGACATCACGCACCCCTGCCTCAAGCCGACATTCACTAGGAACCAGTCATTTTCATTACATCCTTTATAAAACTTTTCACTGTTTCTAGCAACTTACCTCCCACACCATATACTCTTAATACCTTCCACAGAGCATCTCTATCAACTCTATCATATGCCTTCTCCAGATCCATAAATGCTACATACAAATTCATTTGTTTTCCTAAGTATTTCTTACATTCTTCGAAGCAAACACCTGATCCACACATCCTCTACCACTTCTGAAACCACACTGCTCTTCCCCAATCTGATGCTCTGTACATGCCTTGACCCTCTCAATCAATACCCTCCCATATGATTTCCCAGGAATACTCAATAAACTTATACCTCTGTAATTTGAACACTCACTTTTATCCCCTTTGCCTTTGTACAATGCGTGCATTCCGCCAATCCGCAGGCACTTCACCATGAACCATATATACATTGAATATCCTCACCAGCCAGTCAACAACACAGTACCCCCTTTTCTAATAAATTCCACATCAATATCACTTCCTAAAGCGGTGCATTAGTGGAATAGTTAAATCATTACAGTCGCTTCCAAACCTGAAAAAAAAATGTTTCTTGTCCTAGATTCCACGACACAGTAAAGCAGTTTAAGCACATTATTTGAAATCGACCTCATCGAATATTCAGGTTGAGAATATATACATCGAGCCTCCAGTTACCCAACTCAGGCTTATCCATATTCAAGACATGACACTGTTGAGAGGGTGGCTCGCAGACACGCCTGACACACACCATTAGGCTCCCCGCTTAGTCTCCGGAAGCCTAATTGCATTAAGCTCACAAGGCTGGCTCCACCTCTCCTCGCTCATATCCCACAGCTCAGAGGAGCCACTCTGGCCACGACTACAAACCTGTTAAAAGTCACCAACTCCTCCGCCATCATTTCCGGTCCATCGTGTCCATGAGTTAATGCTCGTATTTTCCGTTTTCAGTTATATATATATATATATATATATATATATATATATATATATATATATATATATATATATATATATATATATACATACATATATATTTTCCTATCTTTTTGAAACTGATAGTTTAATTTCATGGATCTATTACTCTACAGCGAGGGATTTTTGATGTAAACACATTTCATTTCAGAAATTTGCTTTCATATCATCTACATGAATGGTGACCTCCAAGACTGGGCCATCATCACACAAGACTCGCTGTCAGTTTTACGTAGAAAGTCAAGTCGTAACTTAACTACGATGTTCGTTACCGTTTCTGATTGCTGTAATTTCGAGAGCCATCGCTCGCGAGCGAAATGTGAGGATGAAACAATAACTCCCCTAACTCACCGAGCACATCTGGCCTGCCATAGACACTGAACAAATCTGGGTAGTCAGTGAGGAATACCTAACACAAGGAATCCTACATAAACAAATTCAGTTAGACTCATAATTCTGTACAGTTTACATTTATATGCCATTTGTTAAATCTCATGTTACACCACTATGCGTTTGGACAAGAAGAAAGATGAATGCGTAGACGGATGGATTTACTATGATAATATCGTTTCCTTACTTTTTGTTTTGACCTCGGCTGCATAGCTCGCAGACGTTCCATTCCTACATAGTATAGCGCGTCTGTGCTTGTATCATCTATTATCAATACGTTCCATTTATGTCCTGAGGTGTTAGTACTTCGATATTGCTGGTGATTGCACGTATATACATACCATTTTCCTGCTACTAGCACTTCATTTTGGCTTTTCGAAGAATGGCAGAACCACATCATAATGAAGGACTTACAAAAGCGCATCTAGAGTATTGGGCAAGTAGAGTTTTCTTTACGATTCAACACTCATTTCATCCGGCAAAGTTCGTGGATGTTTTTTTTTTTATTAAACGGTAAAGCGGTTTACGTCGGTGTCATCATGCATCATCAGTTCCATATATTTACATGAATCATAACCAGCGGATTTAATCAGGTTTTACCATAGACAACACAACTCTAATATGGCCTTACGCTTTGCATTTCCTTTTTTTGTTGTAACAACTATTTCCAGCTGATGGGGATGGTATTGGATGGTGTCCGTCATCGTTAGGGAGTCTCCACCAGCCAGTGTCTCTCTTAAAATGAAACTGCAGGTTTTCCTGAAAAAAATGTTCGTAAAACTCCATTTCAAATTTTGTAAAAACAAAGTTTCAATGGATCTATAGGTTTCAAAATGATTGATTTTTGATGACATCATCAAAAGACTGCTGCTATCATGAGGTATAGTGACGCACGAATAATACCTGCACTTTTCATGACTATTCGAATACTATGTACTCGAACACCCTTCGTCTCACGTTGGTGAGCAACGGGGTCTACACCGGTCATTTCCCAACAGGCGCACATAGCCAGCAGATAGCATTTTACCGAACCTAACTGTACAACGCGGAGGTATATGAATACTAATAAAGTGCATGTGAACGCGCACCTTCATAGAACATACAAACCTCCAACAGCCAGGATCGAACCCTGGACCCCTGTGCAACAGGCGGAAGCGCTACGAATGTTCGATCCTGGCTGTTGGAGATTTGTATTTTCTATGAAGGTGCGCGTTCATATGCGCTTTGTTCTTATTCAATATATATATATATATATATATATATATATATATATATATATATATATATATATATATATATAATGCTATTGATTATCCTAGAAAAGGTAATCTACTCTAGCTTAAGTAAAAATGAACATTTAGAAAGAGGAGAAAATGTGTCCAGGTAAGTGAAAAAATGACGTATTGTTTTATATCAGAAAAATTATTTTCCTCAATTTAATAACATCAGGTATGCGGCCTTTGATCATCGGCCTGTGTGTATATTTTTGCGTTTCCTAATTAATAAATTTTCCTACGTTTTTCACTTCCTAATATTTGGAAACTTTATAGTTCAGAGATTTTGAAATGTAAGCTCGTTTGCATATAAGCGATACTGACAGTATATAGCTGGTGGTAGAGGCTATGTGAGGGTCGCGACTCATGTTGCATTACAAGTTGTGATCAATATGAAACAAATGAAACTCTGCTGGTTGTCACAGGTACGTATGATGATGACTTATGTCTGTTTGACTCACGTACTCTTGCTGATTAGAAACTAAATTGTCAAAGAAAAAAATCAGAATGTTTTGTCGAGCAACTGAAACTGTCGTCTAATTTTTCAAAGGTTTTGTTTAAGATGTGAGAGAATTCAGCATTAGTTATCCTTCTGATCGACTCCAACAGCGTTCAACTGTGAGTAAGTGATTGTTGGAACTTGAGGGACGTCATTATGATATGGATACTAGATCGAGTTTGCGTATGTTCACATTGTCCTGTCTCAGGGTTCGGGTGTCTGGCGTTTAGTTACAGCAGCATCAATGTGCATCGGGTATGGAAGTCACTCTCGGCTTCACTCTCATCTCTCTGGTAATGGATTACATTTGAGCTGATGGAGTTCCTTGTTTCCTTCCTCGACAAGACACCGACCGTTTCTGTGTTCTCTCTTTTTTTTTTTTTTTTTGCTTTAATAACTAACTTGTGTCTGTCTGTAATTGTACCTTAGTTGATAACTTTTATATAAAATGACTATATCTTCTTTCAATACATGTATATTCCAAGTATTGTCTCGTTATACTGTAAGGTAAAGCTTTCTTTTTATTCATCTTTCTATTCCTAGTTATGATATTATGATATTATAGTTATGATATTATGAAAGTGAACATCAAAAGACATGTTTCACACAAGTTTAATAAAATCATTTTCAGATAAGGATTATTTCTGGCACGTCTCATTCGATTCCTAGTATTTCATGCGTGTTCGTGAAAGGCCACACATTTTCTTTACGTGGTGCTTCAAGACAAAACATCCACCCACTAGCTAGCATGCGATGCAATTGTTCCCCCTCCATATGTCAGACAGGAATCATTATCCATTCTTTCACCTTCACAGTGAGACATACATTTCCGCCGCTCACCCTCACCAGGACAACAATATTCTCGTCTTAATTTGATCATCTTATTGGTAATCAGTCACGTGGAACGACCAGTGAGGCGTAAGCACAATGATGAGACTGACCTGGGGATGTTATGTGTGTGTGTGTGTGTGTGTGTGTGTATACAATTTGATGACATTTTCGTCGCAATTTATGTCTCCCAGTACGAAGAAGGTTATGTGTGACATATTTAGACCGTAAACTAAACTTAAAAGTGAATGTCAACAGCCTTCCACGTTGACCAGGGAACCGCGAAGATACGAATTAGGTATGGACGAACTTTGCCAAGAACTGTGTGATAACTTAGCAGTCCCAGCCGCACACAACACAATGTCGTGACTCACTCAGAACAATGCGATGTCTTTCACCGGTGCCACTGTAGTGAGAATAGAACCCTCTATGTTACCTACGCTACCCCGTGTGGGTGAGCGATTAATTTCCTATACTATGGCTGCGTTGTTTCGTGCATTCACTGTCTAGTTCTGTAGCCCGTCATTCAAATATGTTTTTTTTTTTGACATCGTTTCAGTAAGACAGAATTTGGCTTTGTTCTTGACCGTAGGTAATGTCTCTATATACAAGTTCGTGATTCGTTCAGGAAATGGTTAAGGTATTTTATTCATTGTACTTAAAATGGACCAGTTTATGTATAATAACAGAAAGAATCCACAACAGAACGGAAACGCTCATTTTATTCCAGTGTTACTGACTCACAGTATAAGGCAAGGTAGATGAGGCTGTTTGCAGATAATCTCGGGAAAAGTATAAAACTTTCTTATTTCATGTTATCAAAACCAATAACATTATACTGCAGAGTTCTCTTGCCTGTGAGGAGATGTATGAAAGATAAAGGGCGACATTGATTTCATAATGATTATGTGCTTTATGACATGGATGATATTGGTATCATGAAAATCATATGCTTATGACAATGGTGACATTGGCTTCATAATAATCATATACTGTATGAACACTGTGTATTAACCTCGGATGTGATATCACGTAAGTTGTTCCTGCCCATTGAAGATATCATTAGTCTTCACATTACATTGTTGATATTGTCGTTAGTACATGGAAAACTGTCGGGAAAACACAGACGACGATAAGATTGTGACCAGCTGTCAGGTGTGACCAGCTGTTAGAGTCGGATAAGATCAGATGTAGAGGCTGTGATATGTATTACAAAGGTCAAACATGGGAAAGCTTTAGCACTAGAGTTAACCGGCATAAATATTGTGTCAGGAGTGGTTAAGAAAATAATGCCTTGTTTCAACATAAAGCTACGGCGAATCATCACATTGACTGAGATAGTGGTTGTCACATTGCTAAAGTTAGGTCTACTTCAGAAAGATAACAGAACGTTACAACATTTCTGAAACTTATAATCAGAATATAGATCTGTCCTACGGCCGCTTGCACTGTGATCTGATAACATCAGATTTATTATGTAAGAGGTTTCTCTCCAACTGTACTGATGTGCCCTGACGTGTCACTCATGTATGTTAAGTGATCCTACCCAGTCGACCTGTTGTGACCTGGCTTGTCAATTTTGCTTAATTGACTTAACACTGACCTGAGTTTTCTCCTGTATATTTTGCTTGTTACCTTGTCTATATACATCATTCTGCTTGAAGATGTGATAAAGATCTTACACCAACTGTTTCATTTCTTCTGTGGTTTCATCTATCTATCTATCTGTGTGTGTGTGTGTGTGTGTGTGTGTGTGTGTGTGTGTGTATTTGCTAGAATCTTCTACATATCGCTAGGGAAAACATTTCCGAGCGATCAATATGCTTTTCCTAATAATCTGAGAACGCATGTGACGCCCAGTTACTTCTACCAATATCGCAGCGTTTAACATCGAATGACTCGCAGGCCCACGGCGGTGTGAACGCCTTCCTCTCCAACGACTAAGACGGCGGAGGAGCGACTGTCGCTGAGGCGCTAACAAATAAGGTCTATCGGGACTGCGGGATAAGACGCTGCTTCACCAACCTTGGTTATGTAACCTGCGATGGCGCGAAGGCTGAGCAAACCTGCCCAGGAGTCCGCCGGGTTTATAACGGGAGATTCCAAAGCACGTACGAGGGTTCCACCACCTGAGACGTGCGCCAGCGACGTAATGAGCGGCTTCTGCTGCGCCGCTCATCATGTTTTGATAACCCTCGTGAAGCCACGTAAAGACTCTCAAAAAGTTCTTTTATTTTCTTTTTCTTTAATGTCAGCAGATGGTCTTAGGTGGCGAGTCCGCTGATCATTCTGTGAAAATATGAATCGGTTTACCTTACAGTTCCAGCATCGACAACTTGGAGCGCGTCCCATAAGACGGAAACATTTTCTTTTTTTAATATTCTTCATTGCTCGTCCATGATGAGAGATATGAAGCACTGATCGGATGAGGGTTTTATGAGCTGCATGTTAACGCTCACAGACATCAATAATGTTACATAGTTGAACGGAAATACTTAGTACACATTCCATTATCCGTGTGGCTTGTGACGTGAACAATGACGTGAGATAAAAAAGCAATGTGTAATGTGTAGCGAATCTTGATAAAGAAGTTATCATAGACAAGGCGTGGTAATGAACAAACTGGCACACGAAGAACTATGATAACTCAGTGTTCACAACAGGCGGCGCACAACACTGAATAACACTTTCTCATCCCCGTCGTAATGAGCGAGGTGACACAGTCAGAGACGCATGATAACAAACAAACAAAAGAAATGTCAGAACACTTGAAGCCTGACACTAAACAACGTTATATGGAGAGAAACATATGATGAATAATGCAGTATATTCCAGTCTGCAGTAAATCTCCGGAATAATCAAGATGAAGGCTAAGACGAGCGTGTGCCGGTAATGCCACAGTCGACAAACCGAAGTGGCTCTTACGAAAATTGTATTGTATTCCAAGAATCGTGAGTACTTAGTATAGTGATATGATACTGAACCTGCACACATGGTCTATATATTAGCCACAGTTCGTCCTAAACCGGCAAGGTATTGGTCACGAGCAGTTTACATGTTATCATACAAAGAAGTCAACCACGTATATGCCTGCGGGCTAATTGTATATACCATAGGTTAATGATCCGTTACATTACTGAGCTGTAACATCTGTTTTTCATTTATTTATTTATTCATTTGATATATATCTGTCTGTGTGGATGCAACAATTTAACATGAGGACAGTTGCATTTATCAGTATGTCTAGAGCACAAAGAGACCAGAATTTCCAACCTTCCTCATCCCTCAGTTAAATCGGGATATAAAGAAGAGGAAAATATACTTCACCTCTCATACTTACCAGAGATCAAGCTTAATACCTTTCAAGTGAATCATATCATTTCATGTTTCCCAGGTATAAAGGTCAGATATCACATTCGTCAAGTAAATGTCACAAAATAAATTGTTAAATTCTATGAAAGATTATTGAATAAAACGTCTTTTCATGAAAATCTAAAACTTAGTAAAGCGCGACATATGCTGTCCAAGACACGGTTTACTCGGCTGGTTGAAAGCATTTGGTAGCAGGATTATCACCTCAGCCTCTACCCTCACACCAACGGAATGCGTATGTCGTCCTCGAACTCAAACGCAGGGGCTGTTTGCGTCGGGATGAGCATTTTTCTCGTTAATGACGCATACGTATCACGCCATTATCCCGGCTCTCAAAGTTTTCATGAATATTGAGGCTCAGGTGGAGGCTACAGCAGTCGCTCACCTGCCAGCAAGAGTGCGTCACGTGACGGGACGAGCAACCTGCACTGACAACGGGAAGAAATGGTATCGCATTACCCCCGACGTGCACCAAGCAAGGAAGTAGCGACTTACTTAAGTGAAACAGGAAAGTGATGTAATCTTAACGGACGAAGAAAATAAGTTCAGACTTTAGTGCATGGCATAGTGCATGTGGTTTGCTCATGTAGAATATGACTACCTTATCGTCGACATACGCGTCATCCTGTTCATCATTTCGTTGCCGACGACTCATTGGGAACGAGGGTCAATGTCTCGCTGTTTCTGGAGAGCGAGGTCAGACCACCTAGTCACAGAAGCAACACATGTAACACTTTTCGAAATTTCTTAGAGTAAGACATGCCATCACCCACACAGTACTGCTGTATGTTCGCTGGCACGAAATTCCTCCCTCAGATAGAAGGATAGTTGGTCGGAATGATGCGTTGTGAGGGAGTGATTAATGCTGTTCACAAATCACATTATTCAGATGAAGCAACATTGACGTTGTTTACTTTTAAACAATATTCTTGTAGAGAGAACTTTGAATGATTGCTTGATGGTTTTCTCATTGAATTTTAAAGTGGAATATTTCATGAATGATTCATGCTCAAAGTGCATTAAGTCAGATATGCAAATGTACATCAATAAAGTTCTTCGACAGTTTTGGTTTTGTTCGTTCATGGAAACGATACAATAAGATACTGTGATATTTTAGAATTACTATTACTAACGCAAGTGTGGATTTTAAAGAGGAAAGTAATATTTCAACTGTCGCATTTTTTTTCTACTATGTTCACATGTTCGATGAAGTTCAGCGATGCGCTCGTCATCGCTACGAAGTGAACAAAACAGATAAAATGTTGTCTTTATAACCCACTCGAATATACCTGTTAGACCAGAAACGTGTGAATGGAATCATGAATGCTGTGATGTCATCACCACGTGACCAGGGATGGAGGTGAGTTACGTTACGTCACGTCCTCATTACCACGTGAAGATGACCAGATGTGTAATGTTTCACCATAACCAGGTACCCAGTACCGGTGAGGTGTTGTACAGCGTTGTTTGTCACCATACTTGTACAACCCGAACTACTGGTCCTTGTTCTCTGTGTGACCAGACGACTGAAAAACCAATGAAGCAAGATTAACTTTTGCGTTGTATTCTAACGGAAATATAAGTTACTGATGTCTTCTCTGCTCCACTTACTGTCTTTTTGCTGTGGTTATGCCAGTTTCTCTCTACTGACCGATTCATCTTCAAAAAGGTTAGTCTTCTCTGGGAATGTTGTCACTGTGCATCTCTCCCTCCCCTTTGTAAAAGCTTAGCTCTACTGTCCTCATTAGCATAATTAATGTTCCGTTGAACTTTGTAGAAAAGGTGGGGGCCTAATTTTCCAAATTTCTGTAAGAGTTTGTATCCATGTACAATGTTTTTATTGATTGTGCTCATTCCTTTTCAGTATAGGCAAATCGAGTGATTTTTTTTCTCTCCTATTTAAGTACATAGATTTCTAAATGATAATAGTAATTTGTATTATCTTATTGCCGCAAACTTTATCCCATGGTATTCGAAGAGGATTTACATTCTCTTCAACAACCTACAATATTTCAGTAACTGTAGCCTAATGCAAGCTACACTTGTACCAACGAAGATCTGATATCTTGGCAGGTCAATGAGAGCTGAGTCAGCTCATATGACTCTTGGGTAGATGTTAAGGATGCCAACCATTTCAGGCGAAGGAGCACATTAAGTAAGGTAATGGCGGGCATTACTACTGTCTCCCTCACTCGCCCCCACGTCCTCAGTGTGATAACAACACGGAAAACTTGCCTCGTTATTGAAGAGAATGTGTTTAAATATGCAATGTGCTGAGGTAGCGAACATTTGCATAATTAGAACAGGACGCGGGAGCCTTGTTAAGAAGACCAGTTAGAAGATTGCGAAAACATCAGGGTCTACTGTGTGCATATTGCTGCCTTCACCTCAGCACGTTCATAAGTCATGTTGTCACCTACACATACTGGTTGGTGGCCACAGTGATGCCCTCACCTGACCTCCATGATGGTGCTGTCACTCGACCATGGTAGTTACTTCAGAGATGTCATCTGACCCCCATGATGGTGTTGTCACCTGAACATTTTGGTGACGAAGAGGGTTATGTCATCCAACCATGATGGTTTCTTGCCACAGTGGTGTTGTCGTCCAACCATGATGGTTTCATGCCACAGTGGTGTTGTCATCCAACCATGATGGTTTCATGCCACAGTGGTGTTGTCATCCAACCATGATGGTTTCATGCCACAGTGGTGTTGTCATCCAACCATGATGGTTTCATGCCACAGTTGTGTAGTCACCCAACCATGATGGTTTCATGCCACAGTGGTGTTGTCGTCCAACCATGAGGATGACCATGTACAACTGTGACAGACAACCTTATCAACTAATGACCTTACCTTACTTTGATGCACTTGCAGTCGGATATGTTTCCAGTCATTCATCCTTCACTGGCAAAGCCATTTCATCCTTTGCTTAACTATCTGTATCATCTTGCACTCATGTATTTCCACTATGCTATCCATTCCATTGAAAGACGCCACTACCTCTCCCAGGTTGTCTCACACAAGCCTGACATAACTGATTACCCCACTCCAAACGTGCGTTACATTCGGGTACATCATCTATATCATCTATTTCTCAACATTACCATATGCTCTCCCATTCCACTCATATACGAATCTGTTCTTCCTCTCAGAAGCAAAAGTCCTGGCACATTCACCTCACAATGTTAGGTTCAATATATTGAAAAAAGAAATCTGTGTATCCGGTAGAAATAGGATGAAAAAGAAAGAGGATATATCTCATACCAAAAGCTGATGACTAGCAAAGTTTGTATAATATAGACTCTTTAATTAACATGATTGGTCGAAGGTATCAAAAAATAAACCTGGACACTGATTGGTCGAAGGTATCAAAAAATAAACCAGGACACTGATTGGTCGAAGGTATCAAAAAATAAACCAGGACACTGATTGGTCGAAGGTATCAAAAATAAACCAGGACACTGATTGGTCGAAGGTATCAAAAAATAAACCAGGACACTGATTGGTCGAAGGTATCAAAAAATAAACCAGGACACTGATTGGTCGAAGGTATCAAAACATAAACCAGGACACTGATTAGTCGAAGGTATCAAAAAATAAACCAGGACACCGACTTTCGTGTGATGAAGAAAAAGAAGCGAGATTTATCAGACTCTGGAATAGCTTGGCTAACCCCACAGCTGCACACGGGATGACAACATTAACAACACAGGGGCTAACAACGCAGATGCAACACAATACAAAGAAGCAGTTCTCCGTGATTATGGTGATGGCGTCTTATTTTCAAACCAGAGACGAATGAGTTCTTATTGTGTTTGAAGTGAGTTTTTTATCAAGAGATGCAAAGATGTCGCCGCTACTTTGCTGGGTGACGTCGCACTTATCACAGAATGATGCGACGCATCGGCTACTGTACACTGTGATATCATTAATGCGACACAGAGGACCCTCGCTACTGCCACATGAAGTAATCCAGTACCAGCAAGTGTGTGATCCATCACTGACAAACTCGATGTTCTTACTCCTGCTCCGAGGACTAACTCCACTGCCGTCACAGAGAACCTGATAGTTTGCAACAGAAAGCGATGTCGCTTGACACCCGCGTGGGTCACTGGTGTCACACAGGGGGACATCGGTGTCACACAGGTGTCGGTGTCACTTGTACTAAACGGAGGAATACTTGAACTGGCATACGCTTCATGAGCTGTAGAAAACATCACGCTTTAGTGAGATTAAACGTACTGTGTGACTGTGTGGCAGAATCTAAGTTTAACCAACAAACATTTGGACGACTGAACAGACTTCATTGTCCAGGGAAATGGCAGTCACTTCCTAACTTTTGAGGCACTAGCTGCAGTCTAATTATTCCCGTCACAAGGACCGTATGAAGCTGAAAAGGAAACATGAATCAAACATAAACCATTTGACGAATGAGTGATGTTAATATGAGAAACTTCAGTGTAAACAATTTACATTTATCTTATCATTTATTTTGCAGAATTTCCTCAGGACCAAATTTCTATGAAAGAGTCCTGGTGTAACACACCACAGGCTCCTGCAGCCTAAGTCTCCACTACTTCCAGTAGCAGGGAAAGGTAGACTCCCTTGGAGTAAGAAATTCCTTATCGAGACTGTACTCCCAGTGATGCAGCCTCAACAAAAGTGACTTTTCACTAGCGGCGTGACCTCGAGCAGACGGGGTCCGGTAACACCTTTACTTAAGAAAGATTGACGGTCTCTTTTTTTACGTGAGTGCAAACATCTGTCGTCAGAGGGCATCAAGTGAAATGTATTACTCTCATGTAGAGGGACCGCATCTCCTCCGGTTCCCGCAAGGCGATATTTTACCCTACAACATTAACTGAGCGAGGAGTGAAGCACTGGGGGTCGACATACACATGTAGCGTTCCCAATCATCTACAGCGTCCCTGCTCCTCTGAGATGATAACCTCACATCTGTAATTCATGATGCCAAGATTTACTGCCTTGATAAACGTGGGAACATCGATCATGTTCTGGATCAAAAGATTCCTAAATACTGAGCGGTATCCTCCATCACACAAATCTTTTTGCAAAGATCAAATATGTGTTTATGGGGTTACATGTGCGTTGTGTGTGTGTGTGTGTGTGTGTGTGTGTGTGTGTGTGTGCTGTTGTAAGTGTCATGCTTCTGGTGTCAGGGTTGTAAAGTTGTAGCAACATAAATACTGACCTTATTTCGACGTTGGGGGAAAGCGAGAATTCCCAGAACTTTTACCTCAGGACAAATGACTTGCCAGGATCCTCAGGTGAAACATCATTCACCAGCCTGAGGAAGTAAAGAGAAATTTCAGTTGACCACGATATTGAGTGACTACTGAATGAACTATAATCTACAGACCTGAAGAGGCACCTAGCTAGAATGCAGAGTTTACAGCGAAAAGATGTTAGATATCGAATAGACACAATATACTCATATCAGCGACGCTGGTAGTCGACAGCAACTCTAGTTGACTCAAGATCTCTCAAATGGTGGTATTAGTGGCGGGGTGCCGACAGGTGGCCCCAACAGTGATTACGAACTCAGGCTGGTAGTTAGGTAGTTAGGAACTCCGACTGCATCCCCCAGCAGTTCAGGAACTCGGCCCCGCGACAGACGGAATACAACGAGAGGACGGAATACTCTCGGACGATACCTGACGAGCACATGAATGTTGCTGACCACAAGATGACTGTTGTCCTTAAAGTAAAGCGTTCACGACGGTGGACCCAGCCGACACCTGAGGAAGAAATATAGTGACGTGAGTGAGTCATGCTGCACGATTTACGATGGACGCTGGAAGGCTGCTGTCGGTGGGGCAACTGTTCGTAAAAGAATGAGACCACAAAGGAGAAATCCAACAACAACAAAAAATCTTCAAAAACTATTACAACAGGAGCCTTTCTAGGGCAAGGGTAGCCCGTCAGTGACGTCAAGCTGGTGACAGATGTCCGCCAGTAGTGGACCATTCACCCGCCCGTCATCCATTCTCGGCGAGGCGGGGAAAGAGCGTCTTTAGGTAGCGACGTATGTTATCATGAGTCGGTTGATGAGAGTTAATCACTATTTGGGTGTTTGCAAAACGTGTGTTTTAAGTTAGCTGATTAATGAGTTTACCTGTGAGTCACATACTAAAAGAATCAATAGTTCATCAAGTAATAGATAAATATAACAGTTCAGGTTTGTCTTGTGAAAAACAAGTTTTCGATTGGTCGTGCAAAATGTCAAGCGAGAAGAACTAGGATTAAACAAGCGATCAGAATATCGATTCATAAAATACAAAGTACGTGCCCGAAACTTAGAAATTTGTGTGAAAGAGAAAATGAAGAAGTTACAAACGCAGCGACAAAGGCAATTGAACTGAAGGCAAGATAAGCTAGTAGATCATATCGTCCTGGCTGGTAGGAGCCTGGTCTCGTAAGATAGAGACCCAAGAGATAATATGTTTTCATGACTAACGTAATTGTAAATCCAATAACATCTTAAAAGAAAATGAAAAGTTTGGGAAAAGGGGAACTTTATCCGATCGTCTAGGAATTCCTAGTGGCTTGTTAAGAGTAGAAATAAAACGTGACCAGCAGAGCTTGCTGACACGAGAAATGGTAAGAGAAAATAGAAAGTAAAGTAATTACAGCATCAAGTGCTGCCGCGAAGCTCCTGTAGCTACGATTGGGAAGAACACTATTGTAGTGAGACACATGAGACAAGTCTGTCATGTATTACTGGTCTGGCTGGTGACCATGTGTGTATGGGAACGTAGAACAAGACGTAGAGGAACAGTAAACCCTGCGCTGAAGTATGTTTCAAGTGTAAGAGTATGGAACAGAGGCTTGGCTGGCAGGGTAGGCAGGCTTCGTGAGGATCTCTTCAGGGAGCTGAGTATATGATATAGAGAGTTAGGTACTGGCTAGTATTTAGTTTCAGAAAGAAATGATGATATAGGAAATACAGCGGGATATGAATTTGTCTGGTGAAATGTGAATGTCAGTTTCTATAAGTGCATGTGTGGTTTTCTTTGCGTGTATTTGTGTGTCTACGAAGAAACGCATGTATGTACGTATAACTACTAATTTGCACACAATGGAAAATCACACAAGCTGACTTGCTCAACTTCAAATTCATTTCTCTTCAGTGTGGTCCATTTTTGTTTTCTAAGTTTATGTCATTTCATCCCTTCCCCTTCTCTGCTCAGCCAGTTTTTTTTCCGACCAGCATTTTTTTCACACCAACACAAAAACACACGCCATTAGCCGCAGGCAGAACTGTCACAAAAGTTATGTGTCCCCTTCCTCCACCTTAGGGGAAAACGACCAATTGTTTCCTGCTGCAAAATGATTACAGAGTGTTATGATTTTTCCATTCGCTTCCAACCCCCAGCTTTTACAAACGCTGGATAGAAAATCTGAATTTTGTGTAAGTTTCTCCTCAAAATTTCAGCCTCCACAAACACAGGATTGATAACCGTGCATTGTGTAAGCGCTCACCAAGTCCCTCATTAAGAAATTAACTTCATTAAAGGTATCGTTACGGACTAGACTCATAAGATACAAGGTCTGGTTCAGAAGTGGTGGTTTGTGTATACTTGACCTGGTCGAGTAATCAGGTCATACATTATCAACAACCAGGTTTCAACACGGGGCTTCTCCTGAACGTATATTCCAGCTGTTTCATCACAACTCTATTCATGTATTTTCTCCTAAGTTTCCACTCGGTGCTTTTCAACCATAACTTTGTGACTTGGCCACAGCGGTAGGGTTGGGAGCTCCTCACGGAAGCGCCCTCTTCCAAATCGGCGATCAGCGGCATGACGGCCTCACCCTCATCTCTTGTGCAACATTGATTGTGGCACTACACACAGGCGCTCTCCTGGCGGAGTGGAGGACGTCCCTCGTAGAGAACCATTGAAAACTTAGCATTAAGATAAGAGAGGGTCGTCGGCACGTCGGATGAAGCCATGGAGCCAGCTCGGTCCTTGCCCAGGTCACGACTTCGATGCTCTCTGGTTCTCGGCTTATCTCTCACGTCAGTGTTGGGTGGTGGGTGAGCTGGACAGAACCGCTACACTATGTATCGTCCACAACCACCATGGTGAAGTAAGCCATCGAACAGGAATCACCAAGACTGACATTTCATATAGAGAGAATGGTCGAGTATTGTAAAGCACCACACACATAGACACACACACACACACACACACACACACACACACACACACAGATCCTCACGACTTATTTGGGTAAAGTAGTGGCGATGAGAATCAGAAAGATAATGGATGCTCTTCTGGCAGAGGATAAACTGCCTGAGAGAGAGACAACACGGCTTCAGGTGTTGCCAGATACTTGGTCACCCAGAACAGAGAATCAAGATCAACTTGCTTTAATCAGTGATGGATTACCAAAGTATTGCACTGATTCAAACAACATAAGTGGATTCAAAACATCAAATATTTCCTCACCACATCACAGCAAGAGTTCCAGGAACCAAGCACGGTAGTAATGGATTTTCAAATCAGTGAAAAAATTAAGACGAATACCATTGAAAATTTCCAAGGAATAGAAATCCCGCTTCCTCACACCACAACAGAATGATAACATGAACACAAGAATCAAGTAGATCCTGGAGGAAAATGTTTGTGTTCAAGGAGGATATTATGAACTTTCGTCGGGACAGAAACGATCTTTAACGAAGATGTTTCAAATAACTAAAGAGCAAATTACAAGACTTTACGTACTATGTCCAACATTGACGGAGTTAGAGGTAGCAGGAGAACGTAAGATAATACGAGTTTGAAAATATTTGTCTTCAAAAATCGTGCACCAAAACGTACAAGAAATCAGCTCACTCTCAGTACCTGAAGCTTTCCAAAACTCTTGCAAGCCTCCACCACAAGACTGACTCCCGGTGAATGATGTTAAGTGAGTAAAGTGATGTTAAGTGATGTAAAGTGAGAACTGCAGACAACCTACGAGACTTGATGCTTCATGAAACACTTTCAACAAGTATTCCCTAATTGGTAATATAGGAAGGTAAATGTAACCAAACGCACCTTTGTTTCCCGAGACATCGAGATACACTAGCAGCAGTTGGTCTGATTGATGAATGAATCGTAGTTATAATGAAAACAGTGCAGTCATACCATAAGTTGTCCCTAAGGCTTTGAGCAAGCCTGGCGTGTTGATTGGTAATATGAAATTACCCAACCATGATAGAAATGAACCAACATAAACGTCAGAGGAGAAGCATGTTGTTTGTAGCGTCATCAAAGACCACCTAATGTCTCCTTCATTTCCTTCCTTCCATCATGCGAACGTACAAACGTACAGAAAAGATTTATAGAGGATCTCTTCAGCTATATCAAATGAAGCAATGGTCACGCACATTCAATATCCCAAAAACGTTACATCAGAAATCTGTGTAGATCCAAGTTGCTACACACTGTACACTAATATTGCGAGAGGGGCTGAGCTTCCTCGGCTCCTTTCTCACTAATTGATGTTCTAAACCAATTTACTGACAACTCCACGCGGGTGAGAGCAGGGCTGTGCGTTCAGGATCTCATTCTCAGAAGGTACAGACGGAGCACATAACTGAATCTTGTCAGTACTCGAACAGTAGCATATATGCATCTGTATAAAGTAGTGATTCATCTGGTGCGAATTCTGATCCGTTGATCATCAGTAAAGAAGCATATACGAGACGCACCAACCACACAAAGACGACCACACCACAAAATCCATAACACCACAGGAGTTCCTGCAAGCATTCTTCTTTTCCTCATAGAATTGACCATTCATGAAGCAGACACTTGTTCATCAGGCACCATAGATAACGCCTCCACCTCTGGTAATCAATAAAGCAGCTCCCTCTATTGTGCCACAGTACCAGTTTCCAGGTATTAGTCGGTGATGAATTACCATGGCGTCTGCCCTACTGATATACACAAAAGAAACACACCTGCAAACTACCGAGTAGCTCAGATCAATCTCTGTGGTGATTTCCTTTGACGTTATTATGCCTCTCTCACGTTGGCTACTGAAGGGGAAAACTGAATGACGGTAAGAACACTTCAGGGGCACTGCAGGGGACTGAAGTGTACGGGTAATATTATGATTTCATGTGAATGTCAGCTTTTCTTCACCCTTAAGGCTTCTCAAGTAGACACTCAACTCGACTTAGTAAGCTTGTATCACACACACACACACACACACACACACACACACACACACACACACACACACACACACACACACACACAAAACAATACTTCCTCAGAAGATTTGTCTAATTATACATTCGTTACTTTCGATGATATTAGAGTCACGATAGCAGACCGACACGCTCATATTGTGTGTCAGTCCTTGCTATGGAGGTTGTGCCTCACAGCTGCCATCCAAACTTATCGACCTCCATATACTGTGATCTTTGATGACCTCTGTCTATCCCTCATACTGTCATATACTGGATACGGTTCTGCGGACTTGCCTCTCTTCAGTTTACCTCAGGCGAATAAATGTACAAGAGTAGTTTACCGTATACCAGCAAGAACCAGGAAAACATCACGTGGATGGACTTTCGAGAAAGACGCCTTCTGTACAGCAGTCTCGAAATATTTTTTTTTTCAGAGCTGAAACTGTTGTCTAGGCAACGTATACAGGCACCTCACATACTTCGTCTTTCCTCCACCCTCTAACATTGCTACTCATAACCAAACGGCAGGAATTATAATGCCGTGACCACTGGGTGAGCATCGCTCTTGAGTCATATTTTTCCACAGAGGTAACAAACTGTACACATTCGGCTGTGGGATTTCGTCTGCAGGAGGTCCCCACATAACGGCAGAGTACGGCTGAATGGTGAATCTTTCTCAGAGAAGGGGAAGTGGCTGATTTTGCTCTTAGGTTAAGAAAACCAAATCTAGTACAGTCTTTTAAGTGACACTTCTGGCAGCTATCTACCTGCCATACAGTCTGAAACCAACTTCAGTTAAATGCTCCGACCTGCGATCCAAGACAGCACAAGGCATAGAAGGTGAGCCAGTAGCTTCCCATGTTCTACAGTTTGGCAGTGTAAGGACACTGGCTGGATGGATGATGGCCTACTTGGGATTAAAGAGAAAATCAGAGGTTAAGAAGAGTTAGACTCTCCTCAGGAAGCTGATACTGATATTGTAGATATTCCAAGGTATATAAGTATTTCGGGGATTAAAAACTTCCCAGACATAAGCCTCCAAACTGGTTAGCTGTCCTTTGGTAACACATTGATCAAAAATATTGCTCAAATGATTGAAGATTTTGTTCTTTCTTGCAGAAACGTGTCATGGAAATGGGGTAAATTTGAAAGTTGCAGATAAATTGGTAGATAGATAGATAGATAGATAGATAGAGAGAGAGAGAGAGAGAGAGAGAGAGAGAGAGAGAGAGAGAGAGAGAGAGAGAGAGAGAGAGTAGTAGTAGTTGTAGTAGTTACAAGATTTTGCCATAATAACCCAGTGTTACAAGGATGTGTGTGTGTGTGTGTGTGTGTGTGTGTGTGTGTGTGTGTGTGTGTGTGTGTGTGTGTGTGTGTGTGTATTGTCTGCAGTTTTCACCTCAGTATATTTCTATGTGATTGAGAGGAGGCCTCCTGATCTGCCTACCCTGCCAGAGATGAAAGGAACAGGAGGACTACAGTAACCACTGGGGAAAGGACAAGTTTGGCGTCGTAACATAATTCTCTGCTCGTAAGTTGTTAGCACAAGTGAGAGTTTTAGATCCTGATCTGCCAGACTTTACACTGGGAAGAACGTGAAATATCACATTTAATCTAAAACAGGAAAAATGTAAATGTTATGAATATCAGTGGTTCTTCAGCTCTGCTGCTTTCATCACTGTAAAAAAGAATTCTTTTATCCTCATCTTTATATCTCAGTTTTTCATGCTACACACACACACACACACACACACACGCACACACACACACACACACACACACACACACACACACACACACACACACACATTCCTATGAGTCCACGGGGAACTTATCGTGTTTCATTTTCCCTGTGGACTCATAGGAATATCTTGATCATACGCAAAATTGTGATCCTTTCCAACACACACACACACACACACACACATATATATATATATATATAGCCCATACGTTCCCCTCACAGGGTCAGTTTGTGTCTACCTTTATTTGTATGACACGAAGTGTTCTAGTTTATCCATCAGAACTCGTAAATGTTTGGTCATGTTTCTCAAAATAATAATCACAAAACTTATTGCTCAAAACCACCTCATCAGAATTGTTTTTTACCATCTCTTTTGCCTTTCCATAATGTCTTTCCACTCCCGTATACTTTTTCTTCACCTTAAGCCATTTCCCGCGTTCTATATGCCTTTCCCCTGACTGGTCCCCCACCCCATCCTCTGTTCTTGCTATAGCTTTCATTTCCTCTCTGCTTCCATTTTTCATCGCTTTCCATTTAAATCCACACACGTCGCTTCATCCTTGTTCTTGCGATATTTGTTGATCTTATAGTCTCTAACAACAGCCATTTTCGATGCAGTCTGTCTGTTTCTGTCTGTCTGTATGTCTGCCTGTCTGCCTCCTTGTCTTTTTCTGTCCGCTTCTCTCTCTCTCTCTCTCTCTCTCTCTCTCTCTCTCTCTCTCTCTCTCTCTCTCTCTCTCTCTCTCTCTCTCTCTCGTGGCACCAGCCTTGCCCCTCCTCCATCAACGTCATAGCCTGCTAAAGGGGACGGCATTTAGGCTTCATGACCCTCATAAATAACCCTTACAGCGTGTCGGTAACACCTGATAAATAACCTAAAATATCTCGACATACAATAACGAGATTTCACCATACCAGGGATCAATCACACTCCAGGGTCTTCCCCTTCCTGATGGAGGCCGGGGAAGTGTTTGTCATGAAGCGGTGGAGGGAGTGCTGCAATGTGTCTTATCCTTGGTTACATTTTATGAGTGATGTCATCGCTCCGTGGTGATGTGAAGGACAAATGATCAATTCCTGGGATCCAACTTCTTACAATACTTGTGTAAGTCCGTAGAACTGCTTATATAGGTGCTTGTCATTTGAGCATGAAGGCTCATGTGGTATTTTGACTAGGTATTTATAGTATCATTACGCGAAAGTGCACTAGCGAACTTATCGTGTTTTATTTTCCTGTGTTTTTCATATATATATATATATATATATATATATATATATATATATATATATATATATATATATCTTTGCCCTAGGAAATCCATTATAGGAGCTCCCGCAGCGCTTAGGAAACCACCCACCGTCACGGGGCGGGTCAAACGATGGGGTGATGGTGATGTTTGTGTGAGGTGAATGCAGGACAATTCCTGTGTAAGTGTTCAGAGTCTTCAGTATGGAAGTTGCGTCTTAGGTATGAGGGGTTTTGTAATACCTTATATCAGTGTTTGGGATGTTTTAGAGATGGAAGGTGCCCCTGAATACAAAGTGTAACTCGTGTATGTTTGTGGAGCATATTTTAGAAGGGTATATTTCTGGCGGGATGGTGTGTATAACTGGGTTTTTGCGGTGGTTCTTTGGTGCTTATTCGGTTATTTCTCTGAGTGTATATTTTATAAGTGTTGTGTCATTGAGGGTGGAAGGGTCTCTGGGTGTACATTGCTGTAAGCTTTTCATTTCCACTTAAGAGGTGGTGGTTGGATATGGAGGGATTTGGACGAGAAGGGTCTAACGCTGTTGCACAGAACTGAATGCCGAGCATACTGAGGTCGGTTTGTATTGAATCTTCGTTTCATCGAGTAGATGTTGAGTACTGACTCCTGTCTTTTGTGGGGTTTGCAGTCTTGTTATGTTTGTTTTTGATGGGATGGTTGACCAGACGGGTGAGGCGTAGTTACAGGTGG
This sequence comes from Panulirus ornatus, assembly GCF_036320965.1. NCBI lineage: Eukaryota > Metazoa > Arthropoda > Malacostraca > Decapoda > Palinuridae > Panulirus > Panulirus ornatus. The sequence continues at coordinate 39,198,758 of NC_092224.1, forward strand.
AGTGGATGAATTACTTGTACAGGACACTAAGTGATTCTTTTTCTTGTCAGAATCTGGTACCAGTAAGTGTTTGTCTGTTGCCTTTGTGTTGATAGTGAACAATCAACCATTAAAGTTTAGAGGAAGGTGTGTGTTGGAATCTTATCTGTGTAATGTTAAACGGTTGACTGAAATCTTCTGTAGAGGAGCACAAATTCTTTCCTGTGTGAGCCATTGTTGCCATTGTGTAACGTAGTTTTGCATGTTTGTTGTTACTTCTATGGTGTCTGAGTTCTCACATGTGGTTGTAATGCCTGTGTATGAGAGGACATGCACGCTGTGGCCTGCAGGAGGAGACTGAAGATTATGTACGAAGAAATGAAGAGGGAAGGAGAAAGAATTGATTCTTAGGAAACTCCACCGTGAAACGTAAATATTTTAGACGTGATTGTTTTGCTAGCCAGTTATGATGCTGACCAACCATTTTCTATCCCTGTTTTGGAGGATGATGGATGATAGACTATGAAATGATACGTCAGTTTTTTTTTTGTGTGTGTCTGTTGCTACTATTACCGTGCGGGAGGGGGGTCGTTGTTAGTGCTTCCAAGATACATTGCGTAATGTTTGCGTGTAGTGTAGCTGGGAAGTGATTGTGTCTAAAGCGATGATGAGTGAGTGAGAGTGGGATAACATACCTGATTCTGTTTTGAATCAGATTTTGAGAGTTTAGTGAGTGGAGATGGAGGTGATAACGGGTGGTAAGAGGACAGAGGAGCTGGATGGTTTGGAGGGTTTTGTTCCTGTTACTATGTCGGCTAGTTTCCAGAATCTGAAGATCTTTGTCATGTAGCCAGAAGTGGTTAAAGACGTCTGTAAGCGCTTGGATGTCAATTGGGCCAAAGTTCATTATGTGAAGATTTTAATGTGTTCTCGTGGCCTGTTACAGAAGAATTCATTAAGGTTTCAATTGCAATTAGTGGAAGTGAAGAATGAATGAGTAGTTGTGTCAGGACGGAATTTTTGTTAGGAATGTGGTTAGTTTGTGACTTGTTTTTGAGCAGTGTTTCGTGAGCATATTTGTGTATTCTTTAAGACGTTGTCAGACTGAGTCAGTAGTGCTTCACGTGAAGGACATCTATAACGTGCGCCTTAGTCGGTTTATGTTGGTATTGTGTTCATAGTGTTAAGGAGGGAGAGACAGTTTGCTGTTTACCTGTCACTGACGAGGTTATTGATGGTGTATTTTTTTGAGCTTTTACTGATGGTAAGTGGCTTTACTGTATAAGACATGCATAGAGACATTATATATTTCATGCTTTTGCTTGTAGTGTTTATACTGTGTAGTGTGGCGGTTTAGGTAGGTTAACGAGTGCCTGCGTGTGGGTAGTCGGTTTCATATCCATAGTTCTGAGTAGTCATTTATGGACGGATTGATGACCATTAAAGGTAATACCACTGGAGGCAGCTGAAACGCATGACGCAGTAATGATCTCTGGCGACGGGAGTGTGACACTGTGGGCAGGTGTAATCTGACGGTTCTCAGACGGAGTTGATGACATCCACTTGCAGTAGTAGCTACGGAGTGATAGCCGGGACATCATCTCCCAATGGTGGAAGATTTATAGTCGTGATTGTGTACATATGTTTGGGTTTGACTCGAGGATCGGCACAGCTGCTGGGGACGGCGTGAGGCTACTCTCTGCGTAGGAGCAGGGGAAACTAGGAGCCTTTAGGGAGGACATTGTGTGTTAGGCGAGGTCCGGGGCGTCGACATCCAGGGTGGCGAGATCCAGTGAGGGCTGGAGGCTGCTGCAGCTGGTTCTTGTCTGACATCCACCTCCTTCCTGCAGTGCCACCGCGTTCCCACGTAGTAACTCCCACACATTCTCTTGTCTGGGCTTCCTCATTTTAGATTCTCCTCCACACTCCCCAGCGTCATTCTCTGGTGAGCTCTGCGTCTCTCCTCAGCATCATCCCTAAGTAAAGTCTTCCTTCTTTCCTCGCCAGTTTTTCCTTCCTCATCTTTTGTCTCGCATCTTTTTTTTTCATTTTCTCCACAGGCTCTTTGAGCGTGTCTTACGTCATCCCAAGGTGAACTCGTCTCTCTCTCTCTCTCTCTCTCTCTCTCTCTCTCTCTCTCTCTCTCTCTCTCTCTCTCTCTCTCTCTCTCTCTCTCTCTCCCACTCTCCCATTTCACCACCACCAAGCAGCCATCTCTATCCCTCTCTTCCTTCCCCACATCCTGCCCTATCAAGTATCTAGTGCTAGGAAGAAGAAGGAGGAAGAGAGAGAGCTTTTCTCTTGTCCTCTCATCTGTCTCGGGTCTTATCTCTTATACACCCCTCGTCCTATCTCCCACGTCCTCCCTACAGTGATGTCTCTACCAAACACCTACCATCCCATCCTCCCTCATCCTCAAGTGTTCCTCCCCGTTGTACTTCTCCCACACTCTCTCCTCCCTAAAACCTCTCGTGATAACACCATTGTAATCATCATTCTCCCTCACACACATATACCCACCGAGGCGCCTCCCGCAGCCTCTCCCCATCCCTCGCCGCCTCTACCTCGATACAGTTCGGATTCAGACCGAGGCGCCTCCGCAGGCATATGAAATTTACGATTTTTCAGTATTTTTCTTTTCTAAAAAAATCCTTTACTCACGATGAAAACTGACGGTAAAAGGAATGCAAAGTATGAAATACATTTTTTCCTCTACTCTTGGGCAAGAGGAGATATACTTTAATGTTTAAGTTCCTCTTTTTTCCTAGAAATATGTTAATGCGCAGTGAAAAGAGGAAAATTCAGACACATTGGCCGTGTAGGAAGCGTTTCTGGATGAAGAACCTCTCCTGAAAAATTGGAAATCTGGGTCAGGGCAGGAGTGCGCCCAAGCTACGCCGCCGCGCATTATTAAATTTCCCAATTTTCTCCTCCGCCTCCGCTGTGCCGAACTACACACGACGACAAGAGCTACCACAAGAGGCCTCTCGCCAGTATGGTATATCAAAGTTGTTGGTGATATTTACACTACAGCTCAGCACGGAGGTTGCATGGGCTCCCTTTAGCGGTCTTGATACACCAACATCGACTCCACCCACCAAGTCATGTTGACGCAACTGGTTCAGAGAACACATAATGCCCTCCAACTGCAAGGACTCGAACCTGGAAAAAACATGTATAGGAATATGCGGTGTTGGAGGAATGCTGCTAGAAGTAGTTTTTATCTAGAGTGTAAGGCTTGTGTACGAGTCGGAAGAGAGACGAGTGAAGGTTGGTCTGCGGCAGGGGTGTGTAATGTCACTATAGTTGTCCAGTTTGTTTATGGTTGGGGTTTTGAGAGAGAGGGACGAGTATACAATCTGTGGGGGATGAGAGGGCCTGGAAAGTGAGTCCTTGTTATTTACTGATGATACAGCACTGGTAGCAGATTCGAGTGAGAAGATTGCAGAAGTGATTGACTGAGTCTGGAAGAGTGTGTGTGAAGAAGTTGACGATAAAAGTAAAAAAAGGAAGGTTATTAGGTTTACCAGGGATGAGGGGCAGGTTAGTTAGAGTGAGTTTGAATGGTAAATTATTAGAGGTAGTGAAATGTTTTAGGACAATGTATGGCGTGAGGTCGCTTATTTGAGTAAGCAATCAAGGGGTAAGGGAGGTGTGTTGTAGTGAAAAGTGTGTGGTTGAGAGAGCTGAAGAGGGTTACTGAAATGGTTTGGACAACGAAGAGAATGAGTGAGGAAAGGTTGACAAAGAGATATATGTGTCAGAGGTGGAGGGAACATGGAGGAGACCAAATTGGAGGTGGAAGGATGGAGTAAAAAAAAGGTTTCAGAGTGATTTTAGCCTGAACATATAGAAGGGTGAAAGGTCTGCACAGGTTAGAGTGAATTGGAACAATGTGGTTTACAGGGGTCGATTTGCTGTCAGTGGAATGAACAAGGGCATGAAAAGTGGTCGGAGTAAACCATGGTAGTAAGCCATGCAGGGCCTGGTTGTGGATAGGGAGCTGTGGTTTCAATGAATTACTCATGACAGTTAGAAAATGAGTGTGAGCGGATGTGGCCTTAACTCATCTGCTCCTGGTGCTTCCTCACTAACGTGGGAAACGGCGATCAAGTATAAAGAAAAAGACTCGCGGATCACTTAAATGGAGTTGAGTGAAATTCTTTATGTGTTATTTTCATGAGAGGATTTAGTGCAAACGCGATCAGTCATTCAGAAGACCAAAAGCACCAAAATTTTGATTTGATTTTAAGTTCTTGGTTTATACGAGTATATAAGAGAAACTTCCACATACGTACTTGATACATAGTTGGCCTAAGTATAGAAAGATATTTACCAGCCGTAGAAAGTAACATTTATTCTTTGCATTTATGAGACCGTTGGGGTGTGATCATGAATTTCTGAGCTGATAAACTATATTTTCCGTTCCATATCTTGTTGTTAGGAAGAAGGTAAATGGCGTGGCTCCGACAACGTCCTCTTCATCGTCACCTGCTCCTCCGCTTCTCTAATGTCAACACAATTTTCTCGCACATAAAAGAGAGTCTTGTGACAGGGACCTGGCGGCAGTATCAACGAGGTGTTTATATGCAAAGACGGAGGGCCAGGCAAGGTGATGGTTCATTTAGCTCACCTTACGCGATATTACACAGTTACAACGTGGAAAACTCGATCACATATGATTCCATTTCAGTATGAAATAGTATACTGCTTTCTGCTCTGTAGGTGCGCTTTGTAACAGGAGTTTCCTCCAGTAACCCTTGTTTTTTCCGCTAAAACAGCCCATGCCTTTGAGTCTTTCAATTTGAATTTCTTTTCCTGACCAGTTGTGGTTTGAGGCCGTGAAAGATGTCATGGGATAAACATGGGTGACGTAAGGTAGTCAGGAAGGGTGTGGACAGAGACAATCGACATGTTTGTAGTACAGATGTCACTGTCATATATAACTAAAGAAAAACGAAAATCAACCTAAAGGAAACGTTAAGGTAGGTTTCCATAGCGTGTTCCTGATCCAAAGGCTTCCATCTTTAATGCTCTTCCTGCATCTGGTTCTGGATCGCCTGTGTTGGTATTATGTACGTAGTGTACAGCTGTTGTATTTGACTGGCAGATTTCTGTATATTTTCACAGATGATATTGCAAAATACATCTAGAACACCTGTCCGCTATCATTCATGATCAAGTTTTTTCTTATCGCCATCTAAAGCGCTCATCTGGGAGCCAGTCTAATTATGATCTAATGAAGAACTAATTCACAATTAGTAAGGTTTTTTTTCGGAACATCAATGCAACTGTGATGTAGAATCTAGGAATTTCAGATGTATTTTTTATCTAATTATATTCAATTATTGATCTATAAGATATTTCCAGCTAAACAGTTGATATAGGCGGAACTTTAGGGTCTGATCTTTTTCCTTTTCTAAGAATATTGATCATGTCGTCATCCAAAATGTTGAGAATTTCAGATTCTTAGACAGTGTCAGATTATCATAACAGCATCAGTAGTAGACTGAAGTTTTGGTCCCTAGGTCAAGTTTTTTTTTTTTTTGACACTTTAAACTGGCTTGACACCAGCTTAAGATATGTATACCTGTACTTGATGCTGACTCATACTCGCATGAGGTTACGAGTAAGCATACTCACATTCGTAGATCAAGTACTCGTGTCATTCCTCGTACATACGTTTTCTTCAGCACTCACACTCACACTGTAACTCGTTGATCAAGTACTCGTACTCACGGCTCGCGTATTTGCACTTGTACTCGTAGATCAGTTACTCGCACTCATAGCTCATGAAAATGTTTTCTTCAATACTCGCACTCAGACCCAGATACTCGTCGTAATATTACTATGAGCAGCATGCAATATTCTCCGGAATCTCGATCTTCTCCCCCGTTCATTATTTTCCCTTCTCTCGTCAGCAAAATGATGATAAATGTGGTGGAAAATTTTCTCGCTCATATTAGCCAGAGTCAAATAGCTTGATTTTATAGGTTACGACCTACTGGGATCCCATAATTTTTTTCGCCTTAAATCATTACAGAATCTTGATGAACACTTGAAGGATGCTCGCGGAACCTTTGGTTTCCAGAGAACCTTGGTTGTAAAACACTGTTCTCTATGCAACTTGAGCAGTAGAAGTCGCAGTAACATCTGATCTTGAGTATTGGCACGGGTGCCAATGGTGAGGATTTAACTGTGAGGAACAAAGGCATGACTTCCAATGAGGACATGGATACTGAGCTACCACTGGCAGTATGAAGAGAAGAATCTAATTTGCAGCTTTTATTAATGATTCGAGTCCTAGGTAGTGTAATCTAGGAATGTGGTGAACATTGGTCAACCTCTAATACTGAAGTCGTTTTAGCGACTTGTTTACTATGAATATATTGTGGTTATAGGGTCTTGAGTTAGACTCCTGGTTATGAATAAGTTTATATACTTGTTAATCGTTGGTTTAGCGACAGTTAGTCTTAGATCATGGGTTTCACGTAGTTCACCATATCATCACATGGTAATAATTGTTATGGATTTCCTTAATACTTCATCCCTGATTATCTAACGAGAGTGGAATATGAAAAAGAAATAAATGAACTTTTTATGCAAATAAGTTTTCACAGTGTCACATTGTTTTCATTCTTTCTGGCATTTCATTCTCATGATACATTATATTTCCAATGTTTTACACGACTTGTGTATGAGGCAGAATATAAATTTCTTATGTAAATTATCAGGTCCGTTAATGCTTCAGGTTCTGACGGACACCCTGAGGGGTTTTACAGTCAATAGGTTCACCAATTACGGTAGACAGTGACTTGGTTCAAGACAACGAAGATGCAGTAGCAATGTTGAATGACTTTATTTTTGCATCTGTATTTACGATCGAAGACACAACCCATGTTACGAATTCAAAATCACTGTTAAGAGAGGGGAACGTTCTTAAACAAATTGACATAAAAGCCAAAGACGTACTTTCAGCAATAAGCGAATGACAAAAGTTATAACGGTTGGCCCTGATAAGTTTTATCCGAGAAAGATGAAAGAGGCGAAAATGTGAAAGTTAATCCTTGACTGCCCTTTTCAATAAGTACTTAATACGGTAAACTTTCTAGGAGTATGGAAGTTTGCCAGTGTAATACCGTATTCAAAAGTTGTCACAAGTCAGTGCTCGGAAATCATCGTCCTATTAGCTTAACGTCTGTAGTTGGAAAACTCATAGAAACCATCATCCGAAATAGAATGGTAAACAACCATTTAGAGGACCACCACTTAACATATGATTCTCGGCATGGCTTTTAAAGAAACCTCTCACGTTTACCAAGCCTGCTTGATCCATGATATAAGCAACATGCATGACGAAGGTAACGCAGTTGATGTCATCTATCTAGGTTTTCAAACAGCTTTCGATAAGGCTCCACATCAAAGGTTACTGACAAAACTCATGTCACACGGCACGGATGGGGTTGTACTTCACTGGATAGGAAACTGGTTGACTGGCCTTAAACAAGGAACGTCAGCATCCTTGTATTGTAACTGAAATACGTATTATCTTCTGCCAAACCTCGGTAGTTCTGGTGACATTCCAAAAAAGTCCGCCTCCCATGTGATCTTATTTGTTCCTCCTTATCATTAACCATTCATTGACTCTTCGAATAAGATTCACCTTTCCAGTGTTAGTGCATAATGTATTTTCAATATAATCCATCATTCACTTAATTCATTCCAATTCTAACTGTGACATAACTGTACACTTTCTGTATTGAAATTCTCCTTTCATTCTTCTTAATATCATTCCTTCTTTTTTTTTGTACAAGAAATCACTTCTGTAAACAACTGTCATCAGCACGAAAGCGATATCACGAGCACGTATCCGCTAGGTTGCCCAAATTCCTCCTCACATACTCCTCCTCCTCCTCCTTACATATGGTCTTGGTATTTGTATTGAAACAGGATCCTCATTTGCTTGATTCTGGTCATCTACCCAGCGATATCTTCATTTCATCTAAAGTAATTTGAGTAGGGTAAAATATTTACCGGGTATAGAGTAAATTGTAAAGTATGAAAAAGCACAGATTTCTCAGTTAACGCCTACCACAGCCAAGTTGAAGAATCAAGCGAAGCATCTCAGAAACCGATTTCACTCGAGCTGATTTTGCTTCAGAAAATTCTCCAGCAGATCCTTTTATCACGAGAATGTTTGGAATCTTTTCCTTCATACCGGAGGCAATCGAGACCCGATCCCGCAAGTCACCAGACGCTTCCCATTCTGTACTGCTTGAAAACAAGATTTCTCTCTCACATAGTCAGTGTAACAAAGGAAAGCAGTTCCAAACCAGCGGACTGGATGGATCGAATATTAACCGTGGGCTAGTCTGGTCCGTTGGGATGGAGAGTGATTAGAGGAGAGGTTAGAATAAGCACATATATTTGCAGCGTATCCTCAAGGGTGCATTGCTGAGGCTGCCAGGGAGGTGCACTGTACCTCCGGAGGGGAAACGAAAAGGAGTATGGAGGCAGATGCTTCGTCTGTGTCAAGAAAGTGATGTCTGAAGGATGAAAATAATGAGGAATAAAAAGGACCGATTAGAAGAGATAAAAAGACTGTAGATATCAATTTAAGGAGAACAACGAAAGAACAATGAACAATAATTCAAAACAGAATAAAAGACTACCATGGAAGGAGGTGAAGGGGTGGAGAAAAGGGGTTGTTCATCACGATTGGGAGTATATACGACAAGTTCAGGAGAACACATCCCATTCTCTGAACGCTATCTCTCAGCCTTTTATAAAGTGTATAAGGTGGGAGACCAGGCAGGAGAGGCACTGGTGAGATCAAGAAGACTGAAGATTTGTAGATGTCTTCGAGCAGAGAGAAGGGAGATTATGTGGGGTTTGTTGGAGGCGTGGGGCGTAGATGACGTGGGGAGCGTATACTGTATTGGACATGAATGACATGGGAAGAGTACAAGGGGTGGGGCGGTATATGTGGTCTGAGTAATGTTCAATGAACGGGTCGTGTAGATGATTCAGGGAGACCAGACATCTCGGGGAAAGTTCTTGGTTTTGGGAAGTGTTAGAGAGACTGGACTGTAAATGAAATGGGAAGAGTATGATTTCGTGTGTAAATGACTTCAAGAGCAGAGATGGTGTAAAAAGTGTAAACGGCACGAAAAAATCATATGACGTAGAAAATATCGACGTCGTGTGGTTAGTGTAGATGAGAGAAGGGGTAGGTAGGGGGTATGGACGACCCTGGCGAGCGTAGATGGTGGCGGTGTGAGGAGCGGAGACGAACGAGAGCACTTGCACATCAAACGCTGCAGGAAAGCCGGAGCGGTGACGTGGACACCAAAGAAATCAAATATATCAACAAAGGAAACTTCAGGAAAAAATCGTAGGAAAGAATATCGACGAAAAAAATCGGTTTCGAGAGGGGTAGTGAAGTGGAGGGGGCGGCTCTCAAACGTTCGTTGGATATCAGACGTTTTATAGAGATGGGGGAGGGGTATGTGGGGGACAGCTCTCTCAGGGGTGTACAGGGAAGGGTAACGTGGTCATACAGGTGGTAGGTGGGTGGGACGAGGCAGAATGAAGGTGGGGAAACTGATGGAAAGGAAGAAAATAGTATCGGAAATTACTAACACACACACACACACACACACACACACACACACATATATATATATATATATATATATATATATATATATATATATATATATATATATTTATATAATGTACTATTTTCCGGCCATGTTAGCACCTTGTTTGTCGACGAGCCAGCAGTTATCAACATCTGTAGATGTCCATTGTGGTCCTTGCCAGTGCTGGAGTGAAGTGAGACTTGTCATTTACCGTGTAGAGAAATGGACGATGAGAGATGGACAAGTGTGAGGAAAATGATTATGATTTAATGTTTCATTTAACTTAGTGTAATGTCATGTTATTGTCACGGTCAACAGAATACAGTTAAGGCATCATTATCAACTTTTCACTGTAGTGGTAACTTTTAGCAACGAACGATTTACGCGTCATTCTACTAGTGAGGTTCATATGCAGACATTACTATGAATTAAAATCTATCTAAGATCTTGAAGATACAAAGTCACTGGCTAACAAATTTTATGCAATTCTTCCTGATGTAGGAAAAGAAAGGAAAAGCAAAATATTGTTTTCCTACGAAAAGTGCATGAAGAAGGAGACTGTGGGAAAGTTTATTCTGTATCTTGCTTCAGTTTGGGGGATTTATTGATGGGGGTCAGCGACCTGTTGTCGTTATGTTAATGTTGAAGAGATGTGGACCTACGATTGTGAAGCTCATTCGCCATACAGAACAAACCGGTCAGTAAACACTGGCGTGTGTCTGGTTGTGCGTTCATCATGATGATAAGAGGTCATATCCACAACGGATGTTAACGTGTCTCGCCATCAAGGATTGCTAAACTGAGGAGAAACGCGAGGTTTTCCTAATCCTTGAACAGAGACGACAAGGAAAGATGGAGAGATCGTGACCCAGCTTCTCCTGTTATCACCTCCCTCCCTCCCTCCCTCCCCACCGTCATATTATTTCCATCCCTCTATTCTACAGACATTATTATGTTCACAGTATTCATTAGCTCTCTGAACACATGTCCTGGACCTTGAGACTTGGATCCATGGGGCTACTGTGCTCAGCGGTTTCCACTGGTCATCTGTGTTGATTGACAATAACAATGGGTCCATTTTTTCCGGAAGCGCGCGCGCGCGTACACACACACACACACACACACACACACAGACACGAAAAAAAAAAGGTGGAATTTTCTTTCATGTTTGGTCTTTCATGCTTTTTCCAACGTTTCCTATTTTATATTTCGGATCTACAACACCGGAGGAGCTCATATTTAATCCCTTCTCTTTCATTTTCTCTCGTCTCTCATCCACGTCGGATATCAACAGGAGCACACTGCTATCAGAGCCATGTCTTCTAAAGCATTAAAAGACAGTGCCTCAGTCGAGGAATCAATTGTCTGATTTCATATTAAGTTTTCCTTGAGCATGCAACATCATATTTTAAGAGGGACTGCATATCTGTCTTTTATACTGAACAGCGTTTGTACCCACAGTCTCTGAGATTGTACAAGCACATCTCACAGATCTAACAAAACAAATATTTGGGTGTCACACCAGAATACCTTCCAAATATTCAATGTTACCTGGTCATCTATTTTCCAGAGTTAATATAATATCTCTATCATGGCCACAGGAAACTGGTAATTATGAGAGTTTCCGCTCATGATGAACTACCCGTAAAATAATATCGCAATTTACCAACTTGCCATGATCATATATATATATATATATATATATATATATATTTACTATACTTTGTCGTTGTCTCCCGCGTTAGCGAGGTAGCGCAAGGAAACAGACAAAACAATGACCCAACCCACCCACATACACATGTATAAACATAAACGCCCACACACGCACGTATACATACCTATACATTTCAACGTATACATACATATACATACACAGCCATATACACATATACACATGTACATATTCATACTTGCTGCCTTCATCCATTCTCGCCGCCACCCCGCTACACATGAAATAGCATCCCCCTACCCCGGCGCTTGCGCGCCAGGTAGCGCTAGGAATAGACAACAAAGGCTACATTCGTTCACACTCAGTCTCTAGCTGTCATGTATAATGCACCGAAACCACAGCTCCCTTTCCACATCCAGGCCCCACAAAACTTTCCATGGTTTCCCCCAGACGCTTACATGCCCTGGTTCAATCCATTGACAGCTCGTCGACCCCGGTATACCACATCGTTGCAAGTTACTCTATGCCTTGCACGCCTTTCACCCTCCTGTACGTAAGTATGTAAGCGTAATCTTCACGGCATGTGCCACTAAACACAACACCTTACCTGATCATCGTTAATAACATCACAATCTGCCACTACCACACCTGCAATAATGTCACCATCACTACTACTATGAAGACTAGCTAAAACCATTACCTTCCACTATCGTCTACCATTCATTACGAAGAAAGAAAACAGAACACATGAATGCCTACAAAGACCATTGCCAACAACAACCAGTCGCTAATATCACCACCAACAGTGACAACAGCCACCCTCTACAACCAGTAGCCACCTACCACCAACAACACTACCAACATAAGAGCATAACCACATGAAACCTTGAACTACAACCTCTCAGTAATCTTGGAATCTCAACACCGTCATCCAGTAACCATCAAACACCACACGAGTATTGCCACCACAACAACCACCACCAACCACCAACACCAACCACCAACACCAACCACCAACCTCAGCCACCACCATCACCAACCTCAGCCACCATCACCAACCTCAGCCACCACCATCACCAACCTCAGCCACCATCACCAACCTCAGCCACCACCATCACCAACCTCAGCCACCATCACCAACCTCAGCCACCATCACCAACCTCAGCCACCACCATCATTATCATCACCGCCACCGTCACTCATCTCCGTTGCCGACACGATCACCACTAACACCACCAACATTAGCAGCGTCCATACCATCAGCACCAGCACCATCATCACCATCACAACCACCACCATCACCAACAATCCCACCATCACCATCACAGCACTACCACACCACCGTCATCACCACCACAGCACTACCACACCACCGTCATCACCAGCACAGCACCACCACAGCACCACCACACCACCGTCATCACCACCACAGCACCACCACACCACCGTCATCACCACCACAGCACCACCACACCACCGTCATCACCACCACAGCACCACCACACCACCGTCATCACCACCACAGCACCACCACACCACCGTCATCACCACCACAGCACCACCACACCACCATCATCACCACCACAGCACCACCACACCACCGTCATCACCACCACAGCACCACCACACCACCGTCATCACCACCACAGCACCACCACAGCACCACCACACCACCGTCATCACCACCACAGCACCACCACACCACCGTCATCACCACCACAGCACCACCACACCACCGTCATCACCACCACAGCACCACCACACCACCGTCATCACCACCACAGCACCACCACACCACCGTCATCACCACCACAGCACCACCACATCACCGTCATCACCACCACAGCACCACCACATCACCGTCATCACCACCACAGCACCACCACACCACCGTCATCACCACCACAGCACTACCACACCACCGTCATCACCACCACAGCACCACCACACCACCGTCATCACCACCACAGCACCACCACACCACCGTCATCACCACCACAGCACCACCACATCACCGTCATCACCACCACAGCACCACCACACCACCGTCATCACCACCACAGCACCACCACCACACCGTCATCACCACCACAGCACCACCACACCACCGTCATCACCACCACAGCACCACCACATCACCGTCATCACCACCACAGCACCACCACACCACCGTCATCACCACCACAGCACTACCACACCACCGTCATCACCACCACAGCACTACCACACCACCGTCATCACCACCACAGCACTACCACACCACCGTCATCACCAGCGTCACAACACCGTAAACAACCTCCCCAGACAGCGAATCTGACGCTTCGTTTCCTCCGGAAGCAACTTTTCTTTGAGCCTTTTTTTTTTCCCCTCACGTTATCAGTTTACGGGGACGCATTATGGCGTGGTCAGTGTTGCGTAAAACGTGGCGTAGGGGGCCGCCCCCGGCGTCTGCATGAGGCCAGGGAAGTGAACCAAGAAGACACTAAACGCTTCTAGAAAATATGAGAGGTAAGGATACGGTGGGCTTTATCTCCTCATGATAAGAGCAATAACAAGATGAAGATTACGATAACGATAATATTAACGTATGTAAAGTAACATATTAACGGCATTACTGATAACGGCAGGATCTAGTGCTCCTACAGTGTCTAACATGACATAGGCAACACATGCCCCACTCATGGCCAACACGGGTGACAAGAAATTTGGGTAGGAAAAGATGATGAAAAATTACTCAAAGCTTTTCATCCTTTGCCTTATTTCCAAGCCTGTGACAATATTAAGCTTTTCACTTTTCTTTTTTACAGTTTGTGTATTAGCCTGGTTGAGACTATTTCTCTTCATCTATACGTTCTTTTCCCCTTTATCTTTTTGTTTTGGTACTTGTGCTTTATCTCAACCCGTAGCTAGAAAAAACATTTTACGTTTGAGTAGTTTCTACTCTGGTATTTCTTACCTTACTTTTTTCGTTATATTTTTATATTTTTACATCATAAGGTTTTCCTTACTCTTCTAAGGAACATCTATATCCACCCTCCGCATATCCTCCGGAAGTGAAAACTTTTCACACTGCATTATCTTGCTATGGATCCGAGAACACCTTCACGTTGTTCACCAGACACCACACCCGAAATCCTTCCATTTTTCATGATGTGGGACTGACGATCAGCACTGACGATCATTACTGATGATCAGCACTGACGATCATTACTGACGATCAGTACTTTGTATTCACTTTCTACAGGAATCATCAAACGCCATCTTGTTATGTATCTGGCTAAGGTCATAAATACTATAGTTCGGTTCCTGCTGCTCCAGTAGCTTACGTGTTCCTCGGATTATTCACCATCAGGGAACGATTCTACTCCTCACCTCTTGTCAATACCCGCCACAGATTCAGTCACCATGGGTCACCACCTCCTACCATCACTGTGATGATCTGTATTTTCCTCTCCTGGAGGTGGTTTCGTTTCTCTCTAACCCTTTATCAACAGGAAGAAATGATTCATTACATTCTTCTGTGTTTGCTTCACTGTTCTTACGTATCATGCAATGCCACTATCAATGATTGGTACACACGTTACAAGATCTTACCATCTTCTTCTGCTGAAGACAGGCGAAATACTCAAATAGTATTTGCTTCTCATAGTTGACCATCTCTTCTGTTCCTCTTGATGCTCATATTCCCTTGTGTTCGTGCTATGATTTTTCCTACCATCATCATCGGCATCACATGCTACCCCTTGCATACCCCCATGTACATTATGTGCTCATCTTCACTACCCCTCACTTCCCTTGTGCTCATCATCTCCATCATTATCTCTCTCATAGCCTAATCACCTTAACACGTCGTCCCATCTTCATCAATTTCAGCCTCAGTACCAAACTCTTAAACATATATCTTTCCTCCTCATTTTCTAAACGTGCAAAATTTTCAGGCCACTTTTATCATCCCTCCTGCATCACTTCACTACCATAATAACCAAAGCTATAACTATAAAAGTAACGATCGTTTACACTTATCGTTATCATTGATCATTATCACCACACGCAAAGCATTATCATCGTCACCTTGTAATACCCAGCCATCATTCTCAAGCATTATCATTACCATCTTCATCACATATTACTCAGCCTCTCCACACCTTCATGCCTTGCTTGTCTCAACTGACCTTGACCCACTTCTCAGCGTTGCCAGCCTCTCATACTCCTCACATCCATTAGAAGGCAACACCAGTGACGGCACTGATGACGGAGGAGAGAGAGAGAGAGAGAGAGAGAGAGAGAGAGAGAGAGAGAGAGAGAGAGAGAGAGAGAGAGAGAGAGAGAGAGAATTTGATCATTGATAGATTTCCTTCTTTCCTCAAACAACGAAACTTGGAAATTCTCCAGTGTTCATCGTCTATCACTCTTGTAATCTTTATTACTGCTTAGAGTTAGGTCTAAACACCTCAAGACTTAAATTGGTTTATGATATAATCTTTCTCTTATATGCTAGCTTTTCTTTCATCCCAGATTGCCACAGTTGAGGTAGGTCTTTGTCCATGTTCACTAATGTATGTATGTAGTAACAACATGCTGTGTTCACACGAACATCAATCAAATCAACTTATCCTTACCCACCCAGGCTACCAAGAACAGTGGTCCACTGGTACGGTGTCCGCTTGATATTTTCGGTAGCCTGGGTTCGACTATCGGGAGCGACATTATATATATATATATATATATATATATATATATATATATATATATATATATATATATATATATATATATATATATATATATATATATGTATATATGCAACAAGTCTAGTGTGAGCCATAACGAGGATGGGAGATCAGTGTGGACCGCTGGTGCCAGTGTGTCGTGTGTGGCAAGATAATGGTCGGTCAAGAGGATGGCAGCTGAGACATGAGCCATGATACCATGGCACAGTAGCAATAGTCGTAAAGAAGGATAACGCTCCCGGCCTCGCCTGCGTGAGTGAACGTACAGATGCGACTGATCATTGTAGATATCGGAAACCATGTAATATCCCGTCTTACCAGGCGTCACACTCTACCCATATCAAGTTTACTGTCGTGTGTTTACTGCACTTAGTGTCTCCTGCGTTTAATCCGTATTGTTACATTATATGCTCAGTGTGTTGTATGTTCCGAACACCTGAAAGCATTTAGTAGTAACTGACTCTTACACCGAGAGATGTGTGGTGGACGAAGGTAGGTTAGCTACGTGACTTCGAAGCCTGTGCTAAATATAATCATCCCATGACCTCCTGTCTTCCCAGACATTATAATCCTTTAAACTCCCTTCTCATTTCCATCCATGTAATGACGTTTCTCTCTTATCGAGGAGCTGTAGTTCGCTGGGTATTCAGTAAAGTTGTTCTGCTACGCCAGTGGCAAGCTGGTCTGTGAGGCTATCGCAAGGGTCAGGGATGTTAATCACCGAGTTCATGAGGTCAGCAAAAGTCTAAAGTTTTCCTGGGCGGAGCTGAGTAAGACTGCGACGTAGATGGACTCTACAGTGCTGGAAGATTACAAGTGTACTGATGCAAGGCAGTACTGATCTGGAAAGGAAAGTCTATGATACAGTGATCTGGTATACACACATACACACACACACACACAAACAAACAAACTAGCAGAAATATAACTCGATGACAAAATGTAAGAAACCTGATCAAGCGCATGTACCCAGGTTCAGCCCTGGAAGACTGAGGATATGCGACCGTCGAACGGTGTGGGGATGACAGGAAGTGGGAATGTATTAGCCATTAACCTGACGCTTGAGAAGAGGTGAGTGTCAACGGCTTTCACAGAACAAGATGCTCGTCGATGTTGGAAAGCCTTCAGCCGCCCGACCTGACCTGGCAGGGAAGACACTGTCGGATGTGGTCACAACCCCACCTCACCTTACTCCTACCTCACCTCCCACGCCACTTCTTGCTTCCACTTTCAACTTAGCCCCCCCCCCCCCCCCCCCTCTCTCTCTCTCTCTCTCTCTCTCTCTCTCTCTCTCTCTCTCTCTCTCTCTCTCTCTCTCTCTCTCTCTCTCTCTCTCTCTCTCTCTCTTTTTCTCTCTCTCTCTTATATGCATATATATATATATATATATATATATATATATATATATATATATATATATATATATATATATATATATATATATATATATATATATATATATATATATATATCTGTATATATCTTCGTACTTGACCACCGTTTTCCACGTTAACGAGGTAGCGTCAGGATCAGACGAAGAAAGGTCGCATTCGCCCACATCCACTCTTTAGCTGTCATGTGTAATGCACCGAAACCACAGCCCCCTATCCACAACTAGGCCCAACATACCTTCCCGTCGTTTATCCCAAACGCTTCACATGCCCTGGTTCAGTTCATTGGCAGCACGTCGACCCCTGTATGCCACATGAACGGTGTGTGGAGGGTAAGGAAATAGATGGGAACATAACCGAGGGAAGTAGATGAAGAGGCGATAAAAGGCTAGATAGAGATAAATAGAAGGTAGACTGAGTGTTATGAAGGACTGCTGAATGTTTCAGATGATAATGTGGAAAATGTGAGGCTTACAAGACGTGGAAGTATACGGAAAGGGAGAGTCATGGATGGTGATTTGGGGAAAAGAGAAGAGGTGGTAAAAGTCTTGCATAAGTGTGGCAAAGCGGCTGGAATGGATGAATATCTCTAGAGAGGATATTATGTTGATTTTTCATTCCTTAAGATCCTCAGTGAATGTATGGCTCAAGTTGATGTGCCTGAGGACTCTCGATCATGTTTAAAGCACTCCTCAATATGGGAATTTAAGAGTGCTAAAAGGCGTTCTTTGGAGCACACAGTGAGGGAGTAACGAGATGGTACTAAGTGTAAACGGAAACATACATATATGTCACCATCAAAAATGGAGTGAAACACAAATAGAAATGTTTAGGAAATAGAATTTCTTCACTAAGATCATACCCAAGTGAAAAACAAAATGGATATATAGAGATCGATAAATCTATTGTACGAGAACATAAATAACATGTTAGACAGAAGAAATGGATTAGAAAAGAAACAGACTATTTAAATAGAGCAAACATTTTTGTAAAGTATGACTAATAATGGAATGGGTTGGTACTGACCAGACTAGTCAGACTCATGGTTTTTATGGAGATGAGCGGAAGATATTTGATGATTTGGCGGGAAGAATGTGTTCGATACAAAACCAAACAACATCATTACTTGAGGAAATAAAGACGTAACAGCTCCCGAGGCTGGGCTGTGTATGGTGACCACACCAGTAACTCAATCAACAAATCAGATGACAAGTCTTACTTCATGTGATTACTTTTGTGCTTCGCTGCACCTGAGGCTCAGTTGTTTATAAGATCAGTAATCACCAGCATCACACGCGCTCTGATCCGGATCTCCGATGGATTTCAGTCATTAAGGCGAGAATAAGAAGTCCTAAGCTTCCCCCACCTTGATGGTCGACCCGACGGAGACGGTTTTAAGGAAGGGGAAGATGCTTTGTCCTGTGAGAAGACGAGGATTTGGTGTTAGGTTGAGACGTTGTATGGCGCATTAAGGCGGGGACACAGTGAATTTATCCCGGATGAACGGATGTTATCGGCAACGTAACATAGCCTTTACTGGGTGAGGGATTGATGCTGGGAGTAAACGGGGAGTTGAAGGGAGTGTTGTGATATAAACACAGAGGGATGACGGTAGAGTGACTCTTTAGGAGGTAGAGGAGCCTAGCAAGAACTGGGCACAGCAGACAGGCTGATCATGGGTGTACATCATTGTCGTCAGGTTCTGTTCGCTCAAATGAACAGTTGGTTCTGTTGTAAACGGGTGTCTGTTCTGCTTCCCCCATTTCAAAAACCAACATTCTGCTTTGTAACTTTCATATTCCATATGAAGAGCATTTGATCATCTTTTCCTCCTTCCTTGTTTATGCTTAGATTTCACTGAGGCTTGGCGGGACATTGTCTTGTCTTTCATCCTCGTATGTCTTCTGTTCTTCATTTACATTTGCCATTCTATCTGTTCTTAAGCTATTATCATAATCATTTCTGATTTATTTGTAATTACGTACTTGTAAAATGCGGGAGGAGAGAACATTCACTTGTTATAGGGAAATAGTTTTGCACTTTGTTGTCCCGTCGTTTAGCCTTATATATATATATATATATATATATATATATATATATATATATATATATATATATATATATATATATATATTTTCTTTCTTTTTTTTCAAACTATTCGCCATTTCCCGCGTTAGCGAGGTAGCGTTAGGAACAGAGGACTGGGCCTTTTTTGGAATATCCTCACCTGGCCCCCTCTGTTCCTTCTTTTGGAAAATTAAAAAAAAACGAGAGGGGAGGATTTCCAGCCCCCCGCTCCCTCCCCTTTTAGTCGCCTTCTACGACACGCAGGGAATACGTGGGAAGTATTCTTAATCCCCTATCCCCAGGGAAAATATATATATATATATATATATATATATATATATATATATATATATATATATATATATATATATATAAATATATATATACATATATATATATATATATATATATATATATATATATATATATATATATATATATATATATATATATATATATTTACCGTCTTTACTCATATGTACAAACACACATACACACACATATATATATCCCAACCTAAACCAGGCTGTGTGTGTGGGTGTGTGTGTGTGTGTGTGTGTGTGTGTGTCTACAACAGATTTGTCAGCACAGGAGGAGGGAATTGTCAGTTATGACGATGTAAGAAGTGTCAGTCAGTGGTAATGTGAGCACTGTGTGACCCTCTTCTATTATTTTCTAAATCGGTTGGTTAAAGGAGAGGCGGAAGAGGTGAGACGGGAGAAGGGATAGTCTGCAATGGAAAAAAGACTGAAGTGTGTACAGGTGTAAGTTTTTTTAATGCATGTGGGAGATCATCTGGAAGCGAGGAGGATAAAATCATGGATATTTCCCATAGTGAGGGACAACATCTCTGTACCTTAAGGGAAACACATTTATTGATGAGGCTCTGTATTACTCCAGGTAAAGTCGATCAATAACCAGAACCGATGCGGTCAATTTCTCAGGTCAGATCTTCTGTAGACTGTCACAACAGCTAATAATGGAACAGCTTTCAGAAACCTTGATTCACTCGGTATCCTGCTTAACGCACGTCTGTTAGACAAGTGTAACGAGATGAGCTGGAGCAGATTGCCTAAGTGATAAAAGAAGTCCCTCACCTTTACCCCCATCCATCAAGATCGAGGCGGAGACCAGTTCAATCGGGTCAAATCGAAGCTTATGTTTAAGCAATCCTCTTACTGGCCTGGGGGCGTCCGAACCTTCCCTTGACCAGGGTATAAAGTTTTCTGGCTATATTTTACCTCATCTGTACTTCTCTCTGTAGAGGCAACGCCATCCCAGGTGGGCATAAGTTAATCTCCCTCACCTGACGTCCTGCATGCTCTATGTAAAGCAAGAGAATGATACGGGAAAGAAAGTCATGTGTTGTGATCCTTGGTTGTCTTGCATATATGTGGCGTAAACAAGTCAGTAGGGTTTGTGTGTGTAGTTTTGGGTATATGTGCTTGTGCCTGTGTGTGTATGTGTGTGTGACTGTATGTGGATGTATGTGTAAATAAATCTATAAAATCAGTAACTGGTTATTGCATTTAGGGAGCCATACGGCTGAAAATAAATAGTTGAGGTATTACATCTATCCCGGAACTGACAGTTCATAATAGTAACTAGTTAACTAATCATAAAAAAAACACATTCAAGGTGAAGGTGGATAGTTCCATGCTTTGGTTAAGCCCGTATGTGCGGTATATCTACATAGCCAGGATGGCAGATATACATGAATGTTAACAGAGGAAATACTATAGATCATACATTGTGCGCAAAATTGAACATTAAGTGATGAATAGTTACAGTAATGATGTAGTAGTTGACGTACCATATAGCTAACAGAAAACTGAGTTGCTCACTAGTTTAGCTATGCACTTGTTCAAGGATTGTTTATGCCGTTAACAACGATACGTATAGGACTGTCCTTATATCTGTCTGTACGAGTTCTGATGAGAACACGTCAGTTGTGGGAGGAACGGCGGTCCGTGAGGGTGGGACATTGGGAGAGAGAGAGAGAGAGAGAGAGAGAGAGAGAGAGAGAGAGAGAGAGAGAGAGAGAGAGAGAGAGAGAGAGAGAGATCGATGACACTTGTTT
Organism: Panulirus ornatus; assembly: GCF_036320965.1. NCBI lineage: Eukaryota > Metazoa > Arthropoda > Malacostraca > Decapoda > Palinuridae > Panulirus > Panulirus ornatus. The sequence continues at coordinate 39,220,318 of NC_092224.1, forward strand.
TATGAGTTCATATCTAAACTGCCGTGTGAGCTGCCGGTGTTGGTCGGAGATGATGGACAGGTTCAGCAAGATGAGAACTTCTTGGTGGGTGGTGTAAGATGGGTCCAGGGTGATTTGGAATGGCCTTTTCTGCATTTCTTTCAGCTGGTCCCTCTGTGTTGCTGTTAGTGAGAAGGACCAGACTGAGGAGGCGTGGGTGATTTTAGGTACACTGAATGAAGTTGGTATAGTCAATCCTGAGCTGAAATGGCGAGTCGCCTGATAATTTCAATCGGTGTAGAAGGTACAGACGGTATGAGGAAGAACTAATGAGATGCGGGCGGACATGACTCTTTTATTTGAAATCTTCATCTGTTGTGACATCAAGAAATCTGAAGTCTCTGACGGCCTGGAGGATGTCAGGCGGCCCTAGTGTGATGTCAGGGAACAGGATGTTGTCATCGCCCAGGTTGATGGTGACATCGTTGGCCGCAGTCCACTCCTGAAGGTGGTTGATGATGTGATGAAGGGCAGTGAGGTAGGGAGAGTTGTTGTTGATGGTGATGGCAGACTGCCCCATGTTGGTGTCCTGTGGGACACCACAAGGTAAGGGTAATGATGCTGCGGTGGCTCTCCCGACGCGGACGGCTTGGAGTCGTCTGGTCAGGAAGTCCGCTAACCACGAGATGAGACACGTCCGTAGTCCCAGGTCGACGGTTTTCTTCATGATAATGGTTGACCAAGTCCAATGCCTTAGTGAAGTCCAGGATGGTGTGTGCCATCGAGGTTTTGCGCGTGTGTATGTGTCATTATATGTAAAGGTGGGTAGAGGTATGCAGGTCAATATCTGAGTGTGTGTGTGTGTGTGTGTGTGTGTGTATGTGTGTGTGTGTGTGTGTGTGTGTGTGTGTGTGTGTGGTTTTGAGTGCGACGTCCTACCACAGTCAACATTCTTCCAAGGGTCGCTCTTCGTTTATTACCCCCGAGTCATGGCGTGGGGGCGGACTCTCAGTCACCTTAAACTGGGCACAAAAGGGACCATGTTACAAGTCATGACGGTGTTGTGCTTCAGTAACATGAGTTGAAGTAGCGGTTACTTTTCTGTGGTGTTCCAGTGATGTGGCACATCTGTCGATCTTGGATCAGTATGTCTCATACCCTCCCTCTATGGCTCACAGATCAGTGTATCTAATACAGTCCCTCTATCTATGGATCTTGGATTACTGTATCTAATACACTCCTTCTATCTAGTCTTTCGATGTTTCTTGTATAATCGTTCCCTTCATTATAGAGAAATGTTAACAATAGTTTTCATAAGGTGGGACAAAGGTCCTTTGAAATTCCATCTTGGGAATAAACCTGATGTTGATTAGTGTTCTTCAGTCTTAGGTCACACTTAGATGCCATAATGCGAGATGAGATATATTCCAAGCTCAAGAACATCTTTCTAAACAGAAACATCGCAGTATCTGCTCCACCTCAGGTCACAGAGTCTCGTGTGTGTAAAAACAGGCGGGCCTGGTGCATCTCTGCCCGCCGTTCTATTTCATCCTCCACAGTGACCTCCAGCGGTCAACACCCGAGGCTCCTGTGGCTGGAACACAGTTGCCATAATCCTTGGCTATTCCATGAATACAGATTGACTGCGCCCTTTGTCCGTGGCTGGCTCATGCCTGTGACCAGGTTTCCTGGCTATGGTTGGTCAAGATCATTAAACTTTAGTTCCGTCACGTTTGACCTGACCAGGATTATAACGCTGAGTGTTGGGAAGTGGAAAACGAGGAAAAAATAGAGAAAACTAAGTAAGAAATAATGTTTTTTACCTTCTCTACGCTACGTTTGGTGGCCATACAGTATGTATCTGAGTGACGCTGTGAAACTAGGAAGGGTGTGATGGTAATAGAGAGACTGATGCATGTCTACCTTATTGTCGTTGTAATGATGACGATCATTGTGAACAAAGAGTTTCATCTGAAGTATATCTCGTATATTGAACGTGTTCATGTTAAAGTTTGACACTCGCGAAACCAAATGTGACGTACAGGCTGATGAAGGTTACTGCTCCAGGTGATGATGTTATTGTTCATAGGATCTACCTAGATTGGTTACTCAACCACAGAAGAAAGGAAGAAAGAAATCTGTCTCTTTAAGGTACATCATCTAGAGTACAAAAGGTAAAAAAAGATTAATCCGAATCTTGATTATTAAGATTCACCATGTAATTAGAATTTGATTTTTCACATAAACGTTTTTCACCTTTTCTGCACATGACTTCGTCTCTTTCACTCAATCTTTTATAGTCCAGAACATCGTTACGTAACTTTGCTAGTCAATTAGTCTTAGTAAATGTCAAGCTTTACTATAGCGTATAACTTCTCATAAAGGATTAACAACTAGATTAGTGCAGGTCCAAGACAGACCGCAGGGGTTAATCTTTTCTTTCCAAGTTGACGTAAAACCGTAAAATCATTAAGCAAGGATAGCCTACACAACGTAAAGTCATTATCGATATCTTAACGATTGTTTTCCTTCGTAAAGCACGGCAAATCTTCCGTTATAAACTACGAACAACACACCAGCTTTACATCAGAAGTCAACAAGTTGTTTTGTTATGTTCAGTGAAAGGTAATGGTGAAGGAGTTCTAACAGACGCCCGGGTATCACATGCCCCACCCACAAGGCTCGCACATGTTATGTGAATGTTTACGCTCTCAAAATTGTTACTGTGAACACATGAAGAAAAAGCTCAAGGGCTTTCGACAAGTGTCTGTAGCTTGATCTTGACGGCATTAATGAGCCTGGTGTTTGGCAGGATGTAAATATAGATAACTAACGAACCTCCCGCATCATGATGAGATCTCGAAGGGAATTTGTTGTTCACTGACCTGAATACTTCTCAAGATATAGAGAGGTGGGAAGAGGAGAAATATTCTGGGAATATTTGATGCAAAAAAATTGTAACAGAAGTTCTTCATGATAGAAAATAGAAAAATCATTATCGAAAAACTCCCAAATATCTGTGTTTCCTGCGAGAAGATTGTCGTATATTGACAAGCATCATTTTGCCTTCGGACATCTGTTCCTGGAAGCGGTCTGGTGAACTGACGTGTTCACATCGGCAGATATTCTGCTGTCCTGAAAATTCTTTTGTGAAGAAATCTGAGAAGCCATAAAGTTCTGTTGTTTGGACCCTGAAATAATAACAAATAAACAAATGAAAGAAAAAATAGAAAATAGATAAACGCGAGGTCATCGTAAGAACACAGGTGGACTACATTAATAACAAACTAATGTTACGTTGTTAGACATATACACAGGAGGATCTCTTGCGTTGTCGACGACCGAACAGAGAATTGCAATATCACGACACCTTTTCACTGTAAACCACGAGATTTATCACTGTAAAGGACACGTAAAGTGATCCATCATCATTTGTGATGAAGCGAAAGAGGAAAATTCGATATATAAATTTCCTAACGAGAAACATGTTAGCATCTATCACTCATACTTGGAATCGAGAGTTTGGCGCAGAAGCTGCCGGGAGTAAATTCACTTCTCTTCATAAAGTCTTACGGTGATTATCTCCTTGTCCGAGTATGAGGGAAATACACGATGGAGGTTGTGGAATGTACTTGTGGCAAAGGTTATGTAAGAGTAAGGTTGGTAACATCCTTCACAAAATTACTTTCTCAGAAATTTCTTTCACAGAATTTCCTGCTCTCAAATTGAAGACTCGGCTCATTAGACGTGTTTAGGCAGGCTGAGGGGAACAGGAGGAGGTGCTGGCGAAGAGAGAGAGAGAGAGAGAGAGAGAGAGAGAGAGAGAGAGAGAGAGAGAGAGAGAGAGAGAGAGAGAGAGAGATTGCTCTCCAAAACCCCCAGTGTTGCACTAAAGAAAAATGGAGAGAAAAAGAAAAATGGAGAGAAATGTTCATGAATTTAGAATTTGTCAGCGGTGTTGTTGCACATCACCGGGTATTGGTGTTGCTGCTCAGATAAGTATTGCAACAAAATGTCATCAGTCTAGGGTGTGTGAACACGATATTGTCTTGTTTTTGTCTACCCACCAGCAAGGGAAGGTTCACTTAAAAACAGCAAGACGCACTGTAGCAAGATGACATTACTTTTATGTAGTGACAGAACTTGCCTTACATTCTCATGAGATATGTTGACAAGAAAGATCTGTAAGTTTTAACTTTAACAATAAATTATACTTAGAAAGAAAATCTTTCTGCATGGAGAGAGTTTTTGAAACAAGATTTCTGACGAAGTGGGGAAGAAATAAACGAGAATTTAGGTAAAGATTTACCCTTTTTTGAGGCGTTGCAGAGGCGAGTGCAGGCAGAGTGAGGTAACTTGGCTGACCTTCAACAATACAGCGATGGTCCACATAACAATAGAATTGTGAAAAAATGAGTGCAGTGAACAAGTAACATGGCGGTAAGGTACTCTGGGAGTGAGGGTTGGGTCATTAATTAGACTCATAACTTTAAGTAGATTTAATTAAGAAGAGTTGGGGAAGATTAGGAAGGAGCTCCTCAGATGTGGTTAAGGCAAAAACATGTGAGGTCGAACAGTCAGTCACAGAGAAGCTCCTCAGAACATGTTCTACCGTGACTCCATCTGTACACTTACGTTTGGTCATGAAAATGATGCATAAAGTCAACAAGCTTTATGGTTGGTGGTTGGCATGGGTCATCAAAGGTTCTCATGGATATCAGAGGTTCGAATTCTAAATCGTTAATCTTTCTTTCCATGAGCGTCGGTATAGAACTTCCTCAAGCCACAGATGGTGCGCTGCTCCATGACTTAGGGATATTCTGTTTATTTCTGCTTGAAAGTCTTATCACTGTTCTTCGGGGTCGCTTGGATCCTACGAATAAGAGCCTTAATTAAAGTCGTCCAGCCATAATAACCCAGACTAAGGGGTGATTCCGGAGTTACAAGTCTCATTAGTCTGGCTGGGCAATACTGTAGCGTGTGACAGCCTGATATCTTTTTTGTCGTCTTGACTGCGACGGAATTTGTCTATTAATGAATAGACTTTGTACTTTAAGGTTTACTGCTAAGCATCGGCCTTTACCTCCAACGCCTCTGTAGTGCTAGCGCTTTTAGTGCTACGAATTTTCCGTGGCGAGCACATTCATCACTTCCAGTGCCTGGGTCATTATGCTTGTGACCTGCGCTCAGTGCGAGGAATTACTGCCAGGTAAATACTGTAGCATGTGATGCCTGTACGAATCCCTTGTTCTAACTCCCAAGAACAAGATGATTCCTGGTCTGAATCTGATGGAGTAGAATGAATACTTCTCACGTATTCCCTCCGTGTCGTTGAAGACGATTAAAAGGGATGGGAGCGGAGACTGGATATCCTTCCCTCTTGTTTACTTTTCTAAAAGAAGGAACAGACAAGGGGGCCAAGTGAGGATTTTTTTTTTCTCTCCCAGGCTCAGCCATCTGTTCTTCACGCAGAATAGATCAATCATTGGTTTCAAGACTGACAAATCGTCGTGTAATCCTGTGCTATGAGCTTTCATGTACACCAGCACAAGAGAAAGTGATGAGTCGTTTTTTCCTTATCCACCTTTTGCAGTTCTACAGAATTCACACTGCAGCTTGCATTTTCGTTTTTACTACTGATATGCAAAACTTTGTACTTATCGATAATAGAATTCATTTGCCACTTATCATCCCTTTTCGTCGGTTATGTTACATTGAGGCTGAAGATGTTTAGGTTCATTTCTAGGATTATTTTTCAGCTTTGTATCATCAGCGAAGTCTGATATCTTACAATGGAACCCGTTGTTAATATTACTGATGCGTATGAGTAAGAGAACCGGTCCCATGAGTGATCCTTGTGGCACTCCACTTGTTACGTCTAACCATTTTGAGGTCTGACCATGAATCGCAACGCTGTTTACGAAATCAACCAATTTCCTCTCCACCAAAGTATAACCCGATCCATTCCATGTGATTTATCAATTTTTGCCTGTAATCTTTTATGCGGAACTTTATGGAAAGCTTTTAGAAAATCTAGATGGATAACATCAACTGTTTTACCTTGGTCCTATGTGTTGATCTTATCATAAAAGAGATCAAGCAGTTTTGTCAGACATGAATGATTTCGTCGATAGCCATGCTGAGAATCGTTTAGTAAGTGGTGGTCCTTTAAATGGTTTACAATTCTATCCCGAATGATGGTTTCCATAAGATTTCCAACTACAAACGTTAAGTTGATAGGACCAAAAACTTCCGGGTAGGGACTTATTACTTTTTTTTCTTTAACATCGCTGTGACACTGGCAAACTTCCATTCATCTGGAACTTTTCCTGCAGGGAAGTGACTTACTGAAAAGGGAAGTCATGGTCTTAACTCCCTAATTGACTTAAGTATCTTAACTAGGTAATGCCTTTCCTTATTTATTCAGAGAAAACTCGGTAATAATGTCTGGCTTAGAAGCCCTGACTGGATTTGCTGTGTCGAGTATGATGATGATTGTTGGCAAATGGTATAACTCTTGTCGTGATCCTTACTTACCCTCACTCATGGACGAAATTACCGACAAAGTTTCAGATTGGTTGTCAATTGCTACGTCATTGTAGCAAGAGGTAGGAGCGCCTCAGGTCTGACGGAACGGTCATTTCAAATTACAGTAATGCCAACGTAATGGCTGGCGGGTGTATACAGCGATTCCTGGGAAGCGAATGTTGCAAGCGTCTCACTATTGTCTCATAACTTACAGCTGAAACACACACACACACACACACACACACACACACACACACACACACACACACACACACAGACAGACTCGAGGGCTTCCAGGGTGTGGTGGTTAGCGTTACTCATTATGATCAGCACGGGTTTGCCTGGGGTCGTACGGTCAACATAGGTCCGAATCTTGGGCGCGATAGTCAGCCCACAGTCAATCCCAACAATTCATCATCCTTTTTGGATCTAATCATTATCATAACTCATAAAGAAAATATATGTTTCATTAAGTCCATATATATATATATATATATATATATATATATATATATATATTTTTTTTTTCAAACTATTCGCCATTTCCCGCGTTAGCGAGGTAGCGTTAAGAACAGAGAACTGGGCCACTGAGGGAATATCCTCACCTGGCCCCCTTCTCTGTTCCATCTTTTGGAAAATTAAAAAAAAATTGAGAGGGGAGGATTTCCAGCCCCCCGCTCCCTCCCCTTTTAGTCGCCTTCTACGACACGCATGGAATACGTGGGAAGTATTCTTTCTCCCCTATCCCCAGGGATAATATATATATATATATATATATATATATATATATATATATATATATATATATATATATATATATATATATAGCAAAGAAAGAAAAAATATGATAGAGAAGACATACTGCTGACAGCACTAACGGATCATCCTTCATAAACTTGCCGAAAGATCAAAAGGCTATTCTGTTTCATGCCATTCATCATTACGAAGACAATCTAGGAAAGTGGCAGACTTATCTGGTTTTCCTTTTCTTTCTCCATGGGTTGGACGTATAATATCAATTAATTAAATCTAGACGTAAAACTATATTAGATGATATTGACAGACATATTACCCAAACATCAACGAGTGGAGACAAAGATATCAGGGTCAATACATGATATCGCTTGCAAGAGGATAACCTTTAATAGAAGGATCTGCTTTTCATTCTCATGTGTCTGGTAAGATGTAAGGATATTGTTTATTATCAAGAGCCATCAGGACCTGTGTCTGCGTGTATGATTACTTCCCATCAATGAAAGTTATCTAATGAGACAAGGAAGAACGCTGAGCGCATTGTACCAAACTGAATCTTTATTATAATTCTTTTCATTGTCTTCGCGATAAAGAGTTCACCTGCTAGTGTATAACTGAGGAAACCAGAGTAATAGAAACAGTCATTATGAATGATAACATACGTCATGTACAGAATGGTTCACCAGGGGGATCATGATACAAGAGCAAAAACTCTTCACTAACGAATTTCATTTCTTGTTGATGAAAGCGATACAGCAATTTGTGTATGAGCTTCGAGGAAGGGCCAGACAATGGAAATCACATTTGTGGATCCATATTAGAATAAAGTTTTCTTTGATTTGGTTTCATCATATATTCTCAAACTAATATGTGCTTGTTGTCTAATATTTTCTTATCTTTGTTCTTTACCATATCGTTATTTCTTGTATTGTTTCCCCTTCGTTGTCTTTTAAGAGTGCATGTATAAATCTTAGAGTTTCTCTTTGTTCTGAACTACATTACGTTATTTTGTATCAAACACTTCCACTGTTATCTTGTTCTGTATTATGTTACTCCTTCTTGTTTTGTGTCCTCTCTTTGTTTTCCCACACTGCATATATGAAGTCTATAGTTTCGTCCTGTTGCGAAGTATACAACGTTCTTTTAACTTAACATTTTCACATTGCATCTCTCCCTCTCATCATTATTACAGACTCTGTCATTACAAACTTAAACCTTCACCTTTGTATACATCCTTCTACTTCCGGTTAAACATTGAAATGTCATAGTTATTATAAATGAATGTATGATTGAATCTCATATGATATCCACTGTTGCCATAACTAGCACATTTCATCGTTAATATCAATTAACCGTCATCACAGGCGTCACAAAAACACAGTATAGTACAGGGGTTAAGATGTCCTCACCAGCCGATTGCTCAGAGATTTCGCTTGCCCTCCAGCCATCTCTGGGTCCGTTCCGCTGATCTGTTGGCTCAAAGTAGAAAGTCGGACGTGCTCTACTGACACCCGTGAAAATTGAGAGAGAGAGAGAGAGAGAGAGAGAGAGAGAGAGAGAGAGAGAGAGAGAGAGAGAGAGAGAGAGTTTCGGGAAAAAATCGGTCCTATGACCAGTAAATACTGTAAATGTTGAGTCTGAGCTGTGAATCAGCCATTAATAAAAGTTTATCAGTTCGCCAACTATTTTTCACTCTGCTCTGTTTTTTTCCATGGGAGCGACGGTGTTCATTTTTGTTGCAGCCGAGATGCCATGGGCAATTGTAGAACCCATCCCTGTTATTCAGCATTCTCTGTATATATCTATATGCTCCAACCAGCGCCAGGTATCCATTTATTGACCAGCCCCAAAGGGAGGATGAAAAGTTGGGTTGGCTGTGAGCCGACTGCCCGCGCGTGGTTCACAGTCAACAACAATAAAAGCTTGATATCTGGCTATGTATGAATCTATGGTCCTCCGTGGTGTGGCGGTTAGCGGTCCTGACAGGGACGCATTCACGGGCCGCCCAGGGTCGCTTGCATAGGTTCGAATCGTAGTAGTGGCAGCCGGCCACAGTCATCCCAGCTACCCCTACAAGTAGCGTTATTGGGATGGCCTTGATTAGGCCCTCTGTTACTTGCGCCGTCTCAGGTAACATAGAAAAAAATGATGTATTTTAAAGTGATGGACTTCTTGCGAATTAAAATGATGGAATCTGTCATGAGAAGGTCAGTCGTATTCATTTGTTAATAACTTGGCCAATTTTTCCTCTATATTGCTAGTATTGTTATTCAAGCTGATAAAGCTGTACGTAATTTGAACGTTAGTAATATAACAACACAAATAGTACAGCCAATTGATAACACTATTTCTACAATTCTACCTCTCCAGTAATGATAGATTATTTCCTTCATAATTTCATTGTGAAGAATAAGACGAAACGGCTCCGGAAACTTACGTAATCAGGATAATGAACGCTATAGATGTGCATTTGTCTTAAGCGAGATGTAGTGTTAATTTCATATTTTTTTGTATATTCCAAAGTCCAGGACCTTCCAAATATTTCGAATTTATGGTGAGAACCGTCGGTACGTTTTCAGGAATCTAAGAATGGCAGACTGTCATTAGGCAGTGTGCATGCCTCATGCAGGCTGAATTATGGGTAATAGATTCATAGATATCCTGCAGCTTGCACCTGTCCTTATTGCATGCTTGGGTACCTCTATTTCGACCAAGCTGAGGGGTTTGTAAACGAGTCGTTTTCTTGAATTTGTTTCTTGATTGAAATGTGAATAAATGACTTGATATGTTTGATATAATGTTGTTATATGTTCTTATGAACAATACCTAAAGTGGTCAAGGGTTCCCTCAGTAGCAGATTACTCCTCTCCTCCATGAGTGAGGACAGCCGCAGGAAACCACATTAAGTAAACTAGTTCACGTAAGATAAAGAATTACCGCATCAATAACATAGACTCCTGCTGTTGAGCACATGATTACGTGCATAATGTTTCTGTACAATATGGCTATCAGACAAAATTAATAACTACATATGTATTTTGTAGTGGGCGCATGTATACCACACTCCCTCTCACTCATATATATATATATATATATATATATATATATATATATATATATATATATATATATATATATATATTGCATCGTAAAGCAAGGTTGTATCTCTGAAACTATCACAAAACAAATATTGCCATCAAATAATGCCATATGCTCCTGTATATATGTATCGTATAGCATTATTCCTCAGGCAGCCAGAGACCAGGATTTGGAAGATTAGATGAAGTTTACGAACCCGTTTGATGTAGAAATGTTTGTCTTGTCTTATGGATGTCATGTGAAGCTGAGGGTCACCCTGGCTGCCTGACTACTCCAACCTGGCGAGGTGGACGTCTGGGAGACCCGGTAAATATACACAACCCAAGATATGGCCGAGTGTGCAAACACTGTCCTGATAGTTGCTTGCCCACTGTCGTCATGTGTGTGTGTTTCTGGTACTGGTGCCGGGGTTGTTCAATGACAGGGAGTTTTACCTCAGCTGGTGACCAACATTGTTATCTTCCTCCGCTGCTGACCAGCAGTGCTTGGTGGCTTGATGCCGGAAAAGTCATCTTATTACACGTTAGATAATGCTGATGTGAGCCACTCTGGGAGACGTCGTTTTGAACAATGGACGATGTTCGCATTACTGATGTAGAAGCATATTGCTAGGCAGCACAGGGTCACCCCTCCCCCTCCAACACACACACACACACGCACACACACACACACACACACACACACCGCTCGCGGTAAAGAGACAGTTTTCCTGTAAAATGTTGTGGACGGTAAAGCTCTAACAATTACCAAGCGCCACACGAAACACTGACGACAGCCAGTTTCCCTCTCCCCGGGGTCCCTCGTTAGGGCAAACAGCGAGGGGAGGCACACAGCCACCTTAAACTCACCCGCGATAGACGATATTCCTTTCGTGTCTCTTCCAGTGAAGTGTTATCTGTGTAACGTGCATTACGCCGATCATTATAGCAGTCATTTCTGTAATGGATCTTTCGGTATATCCACGTATTGTTCTGAAAAAAGTTCCAGCAAAGCCGTTGTATTGTCCTCACTGCTGCGGTCATGAGCGCTTACTGTGTGCAGTGATTTGTGTGAATCTATTCCATCCAGGATATGGCGAGCGTAGGAGGAGCATCATACTTCACCGTTCCTCCCAATGTCCTAACTGTAAAACTACATCCCTTGCTTTCTCCACATCACCGTTGTCCCCAGCTCACAACGTATAAAGTTTTATTTTTACCAGTAAAACTTTTATATTTTTTTCATCGAGTTCTACAGAGTAAGCCATGTTCGCTGGAAAATCTATTGCCTTTTATGTGTGAAAATACCTCTTTTTCCCCCGGAGTCCAGGTGTATTACTACTGGCTCTTATCTACGGCCATTACCCCTGCAAAGCCAGTTCGATCCCTCTAGTGTCACTGTATTTCTATGACTCGGTAATCCCAGGATCCTTGACTCGCTCTCCTCTCGGTTCAGACGTCGAGCACCACCGCGCCATCACGACGCCCCACACTTCCTTCCCTTTCGAAACGCCAGGGATTGGTTGAGCTACTCCGACCTCACCGTCATTACTCGATGACCTCAGCGACACACCGGCTGTAGGACGCATCACTTAACCCTTTTCAAACTACGAGATACCCTTCTTAAGTCAGTGTCGTCACACCGACAACAAAACATCTGTTATCGTCTTGGTGGAGGTCCACAGCCCCAGCAGGGACTGCTATCGTCCCCGACCACCACATACAAGTCACATGGAGGAGGCCTGCCTCATCGAGATATGAGAAGGGTCGCCTCTCCTGCCAGCCGCAGCTGATCCTTGCAAGGAATAAAAAACCTTGAATGTTAAAGTCAGGCGGAGGAAGTGAGGTCAACCCAGGACGCTGTTTCATATTTCACGGAAATGATGAATGTTGAGAGAGGATTCTGCATCCTTAAGACTCTTGAGTTCTTACAAAGTATAATTAGTCTCTATTGACTACTCATATTTATCCTCACACTGTTAACCTGCGATATACAGAGCGTCCTTCTGCGAATAATGTGTCGGAGGGGAGAGTCAGCGTTACGGAAGTAGATATCTTGGTAAGCTTAAGAGTCGTGGTTCCCAGTCAGGAGGCCAACATGTCCAGTAATTTTGTGTGAGGGAGGACACAGCGTGAGGCGCACACATAGTTCTTACTCACGGATAATAAAGATTGAATAGACGTATTATGGTTATAAGTCACTATTAGAGGCGCCTTTTCGTTTCTTTAGAAAATTACCAATATAAATTTTAAAGGTTCGTGAGCACACACACACACACACACACACACACACACACACACACACACACACACACACACACGAACGCGCGCGCACACACACACTCATAAACAAACAAAGTTGACTAACTAATTAGCTTCAGAGAAGTTCAATTCCACCTACATAGAATTCCAAAATGGACCTTCATGGTGTAATAGTTACCGTAACTGACCATGAATCACCACTGGTTTGCCAAGAGTCGGGTCTGCATAGGTTCGAATCTTCGGCGCAGCAGTCGACCCACACGTAACAAGCGTGTTCATCCCTCTCTTGGGGCAGGTCGATCAATAGCCCGCGTGGCTTGAGCTGTGGTGTGAGTCTATGTGTATACACACACAGTAGCATACACAGGGCACACATGTATACAAGAGACAGAACACAAGTGTGAAACTCACCCTGTAACACACAGATGATAATTACAAATTTCATTTGTCTACGTGAACAGTAGCTGCATGCAAAGCAAACAGTGGCCAGGACACCAAACAATTGCTACGTGAACATTAAACAGTAGCTAAGACGCTTTACAATAACTACGTGTAAACTAAACAGAGCTAGGACGCTTAACAGTAACTATTTGTTAACCAAACAATACCACAGATGCTTCACAAGTTTCTTTCCCTCGTGTGTCCAGTCTCCCATTAGATGAGAAACTGGTATGAGGTGCATCATCTTCCCCCTGAGTCAAGTATGGCTTTTACACTCGGCCAGCAGCTTCCATGGGTTAGAACTCTGACTAGAGCGGTCAGCAACAGCCTCCAGTGCGTCGAATGACAAATAGTTTGCAACAGGTCGAGTGCTGGTGTGTCATGTGCAGCCGCATCCATACTCGTGGTGGAATGAATAAAAAATGTGTGTGATAATGAGGCTGGTGCGTGCCTCACAGCTGAATGTTGGCAGAGATGGATACGGCACGTGTATATGAGGTTGCATTTAGTGGCTATCAACGGACGAAGGTCATTTGGCCAGAATCCATCACGCGCGTCAGCGCACAAAAATTGCTGTTGGATGATGACATCATTTATATCATTCTCGTCATTTTCTCTTGCTCCTTCTTTTCTGTTCTTTCACACGCTCTTCGGTCACCTTTTTAATCTTTCTATCAGATGCTGTTTTATTCATCTGTTTCTTTCTCATAATTTCTTCTCTTCCTATCCTTACTTAATCATTGTCTCATCCTCAGTTACTTGCTTCCTTACTCTCAAATTCCTTACCCATTCCCCATTTTCGCTTAGCCCAAGAAAGAAGGTAGGCGGCCCCGCCCTATTGCCTCCCTGCTCAAATACAATTAACCAGGCTGAGCACCAGCCAGACATTGGTTCCCAGCAGCAGGCGGAGGAAACGCTTAGTGTGGCCACAGGGACGACCACACGTCCAGCCGTCAGTGTTTTCTCTATTAACCCTTCACTTAAAATGCCTGCAGGAAAATACACCAACCTTAAATGAAGAATTCTTTAAAAACACATTACAGAAAACAAAATCAGAGTAATTAAGTTGTTTCTCATCTGATAGATTTACGTGTGTAGATATATTTTCCATCCAGTGTTCCAGAGGACATTCATTTTTCCGTTTTCGACAGCTTTAAGCAAGTGCAGGCATCTCTCCACTGTCAAAATTCGTTAAGAAGATAACGTAACAAAACTGTATGGAATTAACAGTCTTATTTTCTATCACCATTTGTGATATACCGTAACACTTGCACAGTCGAATGCAGGACAACACAATCATTGGATGATACATATTTTTTTTCAGACGGTCTGCCGTAGGGGTGAGGCAAGATATTCGTGACCCACGGAATCCGAAACTATGGTCACTGCCGCACAGGTGTGACGCAGGAGCGCGGGAAGTGCTTACGTGGGGACACAACGAGACTGTTGGATGATCTCCCCAGATGAGAGTTATATGTTGTACCTCGCCAACATTTACAACACATGAACATTACCTAACTTGATTCACAGTCAAAATTTCCTTATATTTCTTTCCTCCATGATTCTATCTAGTGTGTCCAGGTGGTAGAGACACCAGCACATGAAAACCATTTGGCCTCGGAGGAAAACTGCGTATCATCAACAGCTTTTGACAGACCTTGAGGAAGACTAATTAGAAGTGTATATCTGGGACAACGCTGAGAAGCAGCGGGAACTTTGATCTGGAGTGAAGGGTGCGAGATCAAGTTTGCAAAACGATGTCGATGTTTACGTGGTAGAAGGTCTGGCACTCGCTGGTAATTAAGAATAATGAGTGTATTGAGAAACTGCATGATCACAAGCGGCGGCGTACGCCTCACGTAATGACAGAGAAGACAAGGTAAAATGGAAATAGCCCGAGAAGAGAACTCGAATAAGCAGTGAAGGACACAGATCCAGAGGAGAAATTATGTGTAATGAGATACTTGAACTTGGGTGGATGGGGACAGAGTACAAGAAAAGCGAGAGTTAGGAGTGATATTCCCGGAGAGATTAACGAAGGCAAAGGCTGCGATCGTTATGCATAGCAGCAGCAAACATAAACGTTGCAGATACATACTGTCAACATAGGCTGTTCGTATATGCACTTGGGTACACAAGGGATGCAAGAGAATGATTCAAATGTTCCTGGTAAAAGAAATATGGCGAGTGTGTGTATAATATGCCGTGCGAGAGGAAGATGGAGTGAGGACTGTATACTAACTAGAGTAGCAATAAGTGGTTTGACTTCAGAAAATAAAAAGAGGAAGATAAATGTAAAGAAAGTGGATGAAAACGTGAAAGCTAACTTCCAAGGGAAGTATATAAGATGTTAAAAGATTCCAAAACAATGCAATGTTGGGAAGAGGCAATGTGCAGGCAGTTTAAGGATGCGTCACAGGTTGTTGCCATGGATGTGTGTGTTTAGGTTGTGGAAAGAAGGTTAGAGAGTGATGGAATGAGCATTTAAGAAAGTTGCTGGGGGTGCAAGATCAAGTTTGGATGGAGAACCTGAATCTGCCAGAATATAGTGGTCAGGAGGAAAAGCAATGGAAATTATAAATTCCTGAATAGCCAGTAGTTGAAAGGACGTGTGTGACCGAAAGGTTGGTAGTGAGAATATAAGAAGAAATGTGAAATATCGGAGAATCACCAAATAATTTGGAAGGAGGCACATAGACGTAGAGGAAAGGAATGTGTCAGGAAAAAGAACTGATCAGACAAGTCTAGAGGAATGCCAGTGACAGAGGGTAGTGTTTATAGGAGGTGGAGGGAGGGAGGGCTTCGCAGGGATGACTGAAAACCATGGTGAAAATGACTTTTGGCCGTTGATTATGATAGGATTAGAAGTAGAGAGAGAGAGAGAGAGAGAGAGAGAGAGAGAGAGAGAGAGAGAGAGAGAGAGAGAGAGAGAGAGAGAGAGAGAGAGAGAGAGAGAGAGAAGCATTGCAGAGGAGGAAGTAATAAGATCATTGATGTTTTTACAGAATGGAAAACCGGATAATTGGCTTGATAAGTTCCATCACAATCATCACACAAGACGACAGTCACACCTATCGACCCATCTTAAAGGCCGTTGTAACAGACGTGCTACAGATCCTTGTGGAGTATAATCACAATCGTGCAAGGAAATCCTGCCATGAACTCAAAACGTACCATAACTTTTGACATGAGCGTCACGTAACATATCCAAAGAAAAGATGAAATTATAGTCATTAGTTGCCCTTCTTATGTGTGTGCATTACGTCCGTTATTCACCAGTACGGGGATTCACCATGAACCTTTACATCAACAAAAGATTCGATGACATGTCAGAAACTTGATGAACTTCCACACACGTTCCCATGAAAACGGAGCATTCAGTTTCTGTACGTGTTCTTTGGAAGCTGTAAACTATGATCATATCAAAAATGAATAATCACATGCAAAGGGCTGGATCAACGTCCAACTCGTCTTGGCAGCGTCACGGCGAAGGAAAAGATGTATGGGGAAAAGTTCATTTCGAATAATCAGAGACAGACTTGGATTAAGAAAAACCATCCATCAGTTTTACTCCGAGATAGAGGACAGGTGCACCACTTTAACTGGAATTTAGTATTTCATACGACACTTGGAGCTAGTTTCGTCCTTTACAACGTACAGCCTTTGTTACATATTTCCCTCAGTGTGTCGCCATGCCCAAGTTGGCTCATATGTTTGGCTGCTGCTTCTGTGTAGAGGCCGGCCGGTCGAGGATGAACCGTTGTGATGCCGTCTTCTTCCCTGGAACAGCTAAGCTCTGGAGTTCTCTTCCCTATCTTGTCTTCTCGTCGTTATGTAACCTTTCCACGTTTAGGAGTTGGGTCTGCAAACACCAGCCGAGCCCAGATTAATTTCTACATTCTTTTTTTTTACTTGATTCTTTCACCCGGGTTGTCCTTGACTGGAGCATGTAATTTGCCCTAGCCATGTCGGTCATTAGAGAAAATAAAATGATATATGATATCTGAAGCTCTTAATGTATTCGGACAAATTTCCATAAACTCAGAAATCATTATAAGCTTCCTACGTTGCCCAGAAACCAGGCAGGCATCATCCCTCCCTCCATGTCGTTCTAACGAATTACAGTGGGCGTGATGAACCTTCTTGCCAAATGTTCAGAATGTTCGAAACCTGATTCAGCACAAACTGAATATTGTTGATCTCATAATTAACATGATGATTATCAAGGTGTCAGCGCTTACCACGTGGTCTTGGCAACCCCCACCTAATATAAGATTATCGACCAAATTCACGCTCGTTTGATCCTGCATACAAAATACACGACCTTAAGATTTATTTCCAGAATAGATGTTCTACCTCATCTCAGATGACACGAGATTTACAACACGAAGTTAAGGTGTTCAGGATTACAGTCAGCACGTGTACATACACTATCAACTACCGGGACTTTAATCACGTATACTCCACATGAAGGTTTGTAAACCTGGTCTGATATAAACCTCAGACTGTGAACCTGATACATCCAGGACAGAGTTCATCTGACGGATATACACGGGACAAAGAATGTTGTAGTAGGATAGGCTGTTTCATGTCTCTCCGCTCCACATATCTCTGCACTCCCAGAAGTACTGATTTGTCCACCAAATTCTGGTCACGAGTTCGAGTAGGTGGAGAAATACGTGGATATATACTGACACAGCAGAAAATGACGAGACTTTCTTCACCGAGTCTTAAGGAAAGGGACAGGCAGGAAAGGGACAGGCAGGGAGAGGTGGTCAAATGGGGAAATATTGGAAGGGATAAGGAAAGATAGCAGGACTCCTAGTGAGTAGGCGGAGCTAGTCAGAGAAATGGAAATGGTTGTGTTGCAGTAATATGTCGAATTCCTTGATGATTCAGTACATCTAAAGCTAAACCGAAACAATCTGGTTGCTGTAAGAGCTCCTTGGCAGGCATGGCACAGCACTGCAAGTACAGTGAACTGCACACAGTAGCAGTATACCACTGAGTTTTCATACCATATGTTTACCTCCCTCTCCCAAGCACTCTCTCTCTCTCTCTCTCTCTCTCTCTCTCTCTCTCTCTCTCTCTCTCTCTCTCTCTCTCTCTCTCTCTCTCTCTCTCTCTATTTCATCAATAGCGTCGCAAGGGTCAGTATTTTTCATTTTTCAGTTTCTATACTCCAGATTCTGCTGTTTACTGGTCGTCACAGACGCTAAAATTTTGCAATAAAGCTCATTCCTCCTCACAGTCTGTAAACATCTTCCTCATTCTTGGGAGAGTCAATTTGCAGAATGTGAGGATCGATATGTAGGAAACTATGCGATATGTGGGAAGCAAAAACGTGAGCGAAAAGTTCGATTCTCTTGATTGTACGAAGAGAAGTCCCTCAGAGTTTTGCGAAGCTGTGAAGGGTGACTGTCAGGAGTACTGGTTATATCCTCGCACGGTATCGGTAGAGGAAGGTTAGGGAACGAGGGAAAGGAAAGAGCGCAGCAAAAAATATGTAAATGCCGGTACAGTGAAGAAAGCAATGGCGGGAAAATTATAAGAATAAGACTGGCTTACTTATGTGGAAGCTGTATTGCAAAACTGACGGTAGTGCGAAAATCGTTCGGTTAGAGAGAGAAGCAGGAACTGAAAGGGAAATCCTTAACACAGTAAATCAATTGAGGTATTGTGTTCGCGCGGACACCTGTCAGGTCTGGAACAGGTACTGTCTGTTGTCTTGTTCATATCTCAGTGTCGGTGTTTACGTCATTTATGTCCTCGTCTGTCTAATCATTCGCCTTCTCCTCGTCCCTTATGAAAGTGGATTATGGTTAGCTTACTTCATATTTTGTTCCATTCTTGTGGTGTATTCATTATTCTTTACCAAGGTATATATATATATATATATATATATATATATATATATATATGTGTGTGCGGGAAAATTTTCGGATGCACAAATTTTCAGACACAGGGTTTTCTACACGAAATGAACTGTTAAAAATCCTGGTTATATGGGGAAAAAATATTCAGACATGAAATATCCTTGAAATGCAATTTCAGGCAAATTATAGATAACGGAGTGTAAACATCATTTTGTAGGATCCAATGGTCTGCTAAACTCTCTCATCACTACATAGTCACAATCCTGCTCCTTTGTCACTGAACACCAGCCTCTCCCTGTGTCCTCCGTCCATGTTGATCCTCTTTCGTTAAAGAGACTCTGTCTCTCTCTCTCTCTCTCTCTCTCTCTCTCTCTCTCTCTCTCTCTCTCTCTCTCTCTCTCTCTCTCTCTCTCTCTCTCAGAGAGGAGGAGGAGGAGCGTGGGTCTATCAACCTTTAATGTTCGACATTTCTGTGTGGATCAAGGCCACTGTCGACCTACTCTCAGGGTCGAGAATAACTGTCGACCTACTCTCAGGGTCGAGAATATGTTATACTTGTCATCCTCAAGGAAATGCAAGTTTGATGTTCATGATGTACATAGCAGTTGTTCATACAGCCATCATCGGCAAAGCCTTGTTACATGACTGATATCTTGGTTCAAGAACTGACTCCTCAAGCAATATCAAGTTATAATGAATCAAATACAAGGCCTCCCCAGTCTTTCCGACAACTGAAATCTTACGACAATGAAAAATCACAAATCCTTGATTTTCGTTCTGTGATAATCTAAACTGCGATAACAGTGTATCGTCAAAAATGATATTTAACTTTTTTATAGCAGAGACGAATACCAAGAATCCCTTGCTAATTGTGTGAGTTATCCTTCAAAAGTTAGAAAAGCCAAAATTTTTGTTGAAAAAGAGGCATCCCACCAGCTGTTATCTTTGTCATCACGGAGCAGATGTGTCGATGGAGCATATCATCACTATATCTTCATGATTAGAACAGATGTGTGGCATTATCTACTGACTAATACTAGTCCAGGATTCATCGCACTGGAATCATTTTTATCATATTCAGGAATAATCACAAACATACATCACAAAGATAATTATCATCCACAGGTTTTAAACTGTTCATCAGTCTGATTACTCAAGATAATCCGGTGTATTATTTTTAATGTTTATGATCCACGTTTTTACAGCATTTCTCTGCACTATTACCCTAATTTTGCTGAAGTTTTCATCCTTACTGTGAATAATAACAAAATATTTGACATAATCATTGTGATCCTGACGCTGAACATAATCACAGCAGCATTTACCTAATACAGATTTAGTAACATTAAATCGCTAGTGTATCTTTATAGCAACATCAGTTCTTGTCCACTATGGTCTGCTGAGCGGATGCAACCATGGGTGTTACTGAAGAGCTCGGAGGAAAATTATGTCGCAGCAAATTTTTGATAACTAATGCTGTGGTTGGTGCAAATTTTGAACTGGTGCGGGAGGCGAGGATAAGAAGAGAATGAAATGATAATGAAAAGAAAGGTATATTAGCAAAATAGGTCGGAGTTCCTGCAGAATCAAAAATGCTGGAGATGATGATTCCAAGTGATGAAAGAAGAATAGAATGAATCAAGTGAGACATATCAAGGAGGATATGACGAGGTTGATGAAAAGCTCCTGACGGAGATGGCGGTGCAATGTTGGATCCCTCCATGCAGAGTGAGGCAGAGCGCACTGCAGGAAGGTCACATAGACTAGAGGAACATAATGATGTTCTCATCTTGCAGGAGACAGATCTTCAGGACAAGAATGATGTGGAAACACTGGAAGGTAATATACTGAGTTGGCAAAGGCTGGATGCTGGGTACAGGAGCAAGGCCTGGATCATGAAAGTATTCTGTGTGAGAACCTACGATGATGCACGGGGTTACCCATACAAGATATCAGACCACAGAAAATTTTACTTGAACAAGATCCGTTTGGAAAACTCTTGAAAGAACTACACCTCCGTTCTGGTATTCGGGAAGGAACGTATGACGGAGGAGACGATTCTGATTTTCTTTGTTAGCTGAGACGGCAAGAGCAACTAAGGCCTTAATCAAGTTCTTCCCATTAACGATATACATTGTTTACCTCAGCCTGAGCCAGGTACCAAGGTCATTGAACAACCATCTAGGGGTGGATGAACAACTGGGACGACTGTGGACCGACTGCCGTAACTAGGATTCGAACCTATGCGCTGGAACCCGGCCGGCCGGTGAATGCGTCATGGTCAGGAACGCTAACCGTTACGCCATGGAGGTTCAGATATTATAAGAAATATAAGACATGTAAATTAGAGGAAGAACACGAAGCCAATTAAAGGATATCATGAAGACGGTAGAACGTAAGTTACAACAGATTATTATCGAATTGTTCTATGTTCTAGTTGGAACAAGGCAAGGATGAATTATGTAAACGAGGTCATACGGTGATTACACTAATTAGGCAGGGAGGAAGGTCACTCTCTTGGATGTGGAAAGAGATACTGAATGATATGTCGAGGGAAACGACTGAGTTCTTGAAGGCCGTCTTACAGTGATATCTCATTACTGATGAGTCAGCTGATAAGACTGATTGCTGAGCAAGTTACACTTCTCAGTTTGGATAATCATATTCTAACCAACATCTTGACTGTGACTCATTGTTTAATAAGTCTTCACGTGATCTTATATGATACTGACCAGTAACCTGACTATTATTTACTAGTTTGATATTCATTCTTCCATAATCATTTATTTTCCACAATGACGTCTAATGGTGTCATGGTTGACTATTCTAGGAGAGTTGTACCTCAACTTTTGTTTTGGATTGTTGTTGACTGTGCTTCAGTCATCAGTATTTGTTACACTTACTGAAAACGATGTTGTTATGAACACTAACGGTAACGATGCTTCGTCCACGACGTCGACGTACCTCAAGTTAAGTGACAGAATTCTTCAAGTGTGGGTCACGTGTCGTGTCTTAAGCTTGTTTACAGTCCCGGGTGTATGGACGTTTGCGTCCAGTGTAGTAGAGAGACAGAAACAAATGTTTGTATACTGAATGTAATATTCATTGCCAACCAGATAGGGTGTGAAAGGTATACGAGGGTAAGAAATGAGTACACCAATAGGAGAAACAAAGACATTTGGAAAGAAGAAACATATTATAAACAAAATATGCGATAAGTAGGAGCTACTTCCATACTTTTTCTGAGACAATTAAATAAGCGGGAAAACGTTGACAATTTCGACACAAAAATATTGATAGGAGATGGTTCTTGCAGCAGAGGAGTAAGTATACGAGGAGTATACCAGGGGTATACTCGCAGGTTGGGTTTACAGTGGCTCTGCCACCACCATTAATGAACTAGGTTGGGAGATGAGACCACGGAGAGCATTGACTGTTCAGCGAGACGTGAGTGGGTGACTGGAACATCTCCATATCCACATGGTGAACTGGCCTGGTGAAACATATCCATATGCACCGAGCCTGTGGTGTGGAATACTTGACAAGCCTCCGGAGATAATGTGATAGAAGCGATCAGAGATGAGGGAGCAAAGAACAACGTACGTGCGTCTGAAAATCCATCGTTAAGTACCTTTATCATGAACCTTGTGAAAAGTCATAAGCTTTCCTCTGACACCGTCGGGAACTCTATCTAGGTTTAGATTATTTTCTTTGAGCGTTAGATCTTCCTTCATCCTAGTCAGCATGGCTTCAAGGCCAATTATCAAACTGTCACCTACAATCTTGTATAACTAATCATTTATATTGAAAACATTAATACCTCTGATATTCCTTCTAATATTTTTTTCCTGTTCTGTCATCTACCAGAACAGTGGCCGTCCTTGTCCAGCCGTCGAGTGCATAAATCACTCCTTAGTGTTGTCATACACACTTTCCATACGAGATCAGTTGCATTTCCCTCTCCTCTTCTCAACACTTCACGTATCGCTGTCTTTACTCTCTGGTTTTGTCATTGCTTGTTTTATCATAGCACTTCTTATTTCTTCCCTTTATAGCAATCTCTTCCATTTTCCCTCCCAACACTGACCTGAGTGAACAAATATCTTCACCTCCTGCATCATTATCGCCCATCCCTTCCATAAATTATTCTCTCCATCTTACGCAGATTTCATTCCCTTCCACAGCCACTTCACCTTCATTCTTCAGAACACCGTCATCTTTCACGGGAATTCGTTTCTTACCTGTTTACCTCCTTCCAGAACATCTTCCCCTTTTTCTAATCTATTGTTATTCTTTTTACTTAATACCCAATATGCATATTTTATCCCGTCCACAGCAAAATTTTTTTGCAGTCTTTAGTTTGCATTTTTTTTTTTTTTTTTTTTATACTTTGTCGCTGTCTCCCGCGTTTGCGAGGTAGCGCAAGGAAACAGACGAAAGAAATGGCCCAACCCCCCCCCCCCCATACACATGTACATACACACGTCCACACACGCAAATATACACACCTACACAGCTTTCCATGGTTTACCCCAGACGCTTCACATGCCTTGCTTCAATCCACTGACAGCACGTCAACCCCTGTATACCACATGACTCCAATTCACTCTATTTCTTGCCCTCCTTTCACCCTCCTGCATGTTCAGGCCCCGATCACACAAAATCTTTTTCACTCCATCTTTCCACCTCCAATTTGGTCTCCCTCTTCTCCTCGTTCCCTCCACCTCCGACACATATATCCTCTTGGTCAATCTCTCCTCACTCATTCTCTCCATGTGCCCAAACCATTTCAAAACACCCTCTTCTGCTCTCTCAACCACGCTCTTTTTATTTCCACACCTCTCTCTTACCCTTACGTTACTTACTCGATCAAACCACCTCACACCACACATTGTCCTCAAACATCTCATTTCCAGCACATCCATCCTCCTGCGCACATCTCTATCCATAGCCCACGCCTCGCAACCATACAACATTGTTGGAACCACTATTCCCTCAAACATACCCATTTTTGCTTTCCGAGATAATGTTCTCGACTTCCACACATTTTTCAAGGCTCCCAAAATTTTCGCCCCCTCCCCCACCCTATGATCCACTTCCGCTTCCATGGTTCCATCCGCTGACAGATCCACTCCCAGATATCTAAAACACTTCACTTCCTCCAGTTTTTCTCCATTCAAACTCACCTCCCAATTGACTTGACCCTCACCCCTACTGTACCTAATAACCTTGCTCTTATTCACATTTACTCTCAACTTTCTTCTTCCACACACTTTACCAAACTCAGTCACCAGCTTCTGCAGTTTCTCACATGAATCAGCCACCAGCGCTGTATCATCAGCGAACAACAACTGACTCACTTCCCAAGCTCTCTCATCCCCAACAGACTTCATACTTGCCCCTCTTTCCAGGACTCTTGCATTTACCTCCCTTACAACCCCATCCATAAACAAATTAAACAACCATGGAGACATCACACACCCCTGCCGCAAACCTACATTCACTGAGAACCAATCACTTTCCTCTCTTCCTACACGTACACATGCCTTACATCCTCGATAAAAACTTTTCACTGCTTCTAACAACTTTCCTCCCACACCATATATTCTTAATACCTTCCACAGAGCATCTCTATCAACTCTATCATATGCCTTCTCCAGATCCATAAATGCTACATACAAATCCATTTGCTTTTCTAAGTATTTCTCACATACATTCTTCAAAGCAAACACCTGATCCACACATCCTCTACCACTTCTGAAACCGCACTGCTCTTCCCCAATCTGATGCTCTGTACATGCCTTCACCCTCTCAATCAATACCCTCCCATATAATTTACCAGGAATACTCAACAAACTTATACCTCTGTAATTTGAGCACTCACTCTTATCCCCTTTGCCTTTGTACAATGGCACTATGCACGCATTCCGCCAATCCTCAGGCACCTCACCATGAGTCATACATACATTAAATAACCTTACCAACCAGTCAACAATACAGTCACCCCCTTTCTTAATAAATTCCACTGCAATGCCATCCAAACCTGCTGCCTTGCCGGCTTTCATCTTCCGCAAAGCTTTTACTACCTCTTCTCTGTTTACCAAATCATTTTCCCTAACCCTCTCACTTTGCACACCACCTCGACCAAAACACTCTATATCTGCCACTCTGTCATCAGACACATTCAACAAACCTTCAAAATACTCATTCCATCTCCTTCTCACATCACCGCTACTTGTTATCACCTCCCCATTTACGCCCTTCACTGAAGTTCCCATTTGCTCCCTTGTCTTACGCACCCTATTTACCTCCTTCCAGAACATCTTTTTATTCTCCCTAAAATTTAATGATACTCTCTCACCCCAACTCTCATTTGCCCTTTTTTTCACCTCTTGCACCTTTCTCTTGACCTCCTGTCTCTTTCTTTTATACTTCTCCCACTCAAATGCATTTTTTCCCTGCAAAAATCGTCCAAATGCCTCTCTCTTCTCTTTCACTAATACTCTTACTTCTTCATCCCACCACTCACTACCCTTTCTAAACAGCCCACCTCCCACTCTTCTCATGCCACAAGCATCTTTTGCGCAATCCATCACTGATTCCCTAAATACATCCCATTCATCCCCCACTCCCCTTACTTCCATTGTTCTCACCTTTTTCCATTCTGTACACAGTCTCTCCTGGTACTTCCCCACACAGGTCTCCTTCCCAAGCTCACTTACTCTCACCACCTTCTTCACCCCAACATTCACTCCTCTTTTCTGAAAACCCATACTAATCTTCACCTTAGCCTCCACAAGATAATGATCAGACATCCCTCCAGTTGCACCTCTCAGCACATTAACATCCAAAAGTCTCTCTTTCGCACGCCTGTCAATTAACACGTAATCCAATAACGCTCTCTGGCCATCTCTCCTACTTACATAAGTATACTTATGTATATCTCGCTTTTTAAACCAGGTATTCCCAATCATCAGTCCTTTTTCAGCACATAAATCTACAAGCTCTTCACCATTTCCATTTACAACACTGAACACCCCATGCATACCAATTATTCCCTCAACTGCCACATTACTCACCTTCGCATTCAAATCACCCATCACTATAACCCGGTCTCGTGCATCAAAACCGCTAACACACCCATTTAGCTGCTCCCAAAACACTTGCCTCTCATGATCTTTCTTCTCATGCCCAGGTGCATATGCACCAATAATCACCCACCTCTCTCCATCAACTTTCAATTTTACCCATATTAATCGAGAATTTACTTTCTTACATTCTATCACATACTCCCACAACTCCTGTTTCATGAGTATTGCTACTCCTTCCCTTGCTCTTGTCCTCTCACTAACCCCTGACTTCACTCCCCAGACATTTCCAAACCACTCTTCCCCTTTACCCTTGAGCTTCGTTTCACTCAGAGCCAAAACATCCAGGTTCCTTTCCTCAAACATACTACCTATCTCTCCTTTTTTCACATCTTGGTTACATCCACACACATTTAGGCACCCCACTCTGAGCCTTCGAGGAGGATGATCACTCCCCGCGTGACTCCTTCTTCTGTTTCCCATTTTAGAAAGTTAATACAAGGAGGGGAGGATTTCCGGCATACATACACTTATTACTCTCCATCTTCCAGTCTTTACTACATGCAAAAATCATTAATTTCATTCTTACAGATTATCATTTACTCACCAGCTGACATGCTTACGTATATATCCCATACCGTTCACACGTTATATCTTACGCTTGGGAATATCCCTGGTGGCCTGTAGCATTCCAGTCAGTGGGAGCTTCCGTCAAAACATCAGTTCTACAGTGTATTACTTAGTGTCCATTCTTCACTCCCTCATCCACCTCATAATGCACTAATTTCTGACCTGATTTCTTTTTATATTCTTACAAACAGCCTCAATAGGACCCACTGGTCTGTAGCTGTTTGATAGTTATTTGTATTCCTTTGTAGAAACAAAATTTTACATTTTCAGTTTTTGTCTTTTCATCCGTCATTCCTGTTCAAAGATGGTGCCTGTGCTTATTTCATTGTCAACGTACCCGTTGGTTGTACATCTCAAGGAACTTGCGACTCAACTTTTGATGCTATTTGGCTGAAGGTCTGTCTCCCAACTACCACCTCTAAGATAGGGACCAGATGAGGCCAACATCCTTGTCCATTCTACTTTTTATGATGGGACTTCGACTTATGTCGTTGACCAGTTCGGGATGAATCGGACGAACATTGTTTACCGAGGAATGTGCTAATCGGCTCAAGGTGACGATGGCGGTACTCAAGGGTGTCTTGGCTGCCTCCCGGAGTGTGAGGTAACGGGCCGTCACTGATACCGAGCTTCATCTTCCCGGACGCTGCCGCCGCAATGAAAGGTTTCCTCCGGGTTCTCATTTTGTAGGATCTTGGAATGTGGCTCTCATCTTCCGTATCGTCACTTCATTCTTCAACGCGCTGACGTCCACAATTTGGAGTAGGACAAGCGGAGCCTTCCATGGGGGGAACTGGTGGGAGCCCTAAGATTGATGTGTCATCAGTCCGCAGACTGTGTCAGTATTTCTCACGATGTTGTTCGTCCAGCTGATGACACGGTGTCGGAAGTCTGGTGTGAACTCAGCAATGGCTCTGTGTGTCTCTGGGGTTATTCCACAGAGTTGAGTCGAGATCAGCCCGATTTATTAACTGTCCCAGGCTTACTTCAAAACTCGACCCATTTGCTTTCATCGCAATGTTGTTTCACTTTCCCTCTTCTGTAGGTGTTATTTTGGTTTTTGCTCCCTAGTGCTGGTTGCTTGTGTGCCCCCACCACCAGCTAAACCACGCAATACTCGGCAAGCTGTTGTAACACATGATTACAGTGAGGCCGTTGGCAACTCAATCGTCGGCCGTTTTTAAACTGTTTTTCCCTACGTCTCGAAGCTTTGGAACTCTCTACCTTCTCATGTGTTTCCAAATGATTATGACCTGGCAGTTTGTAAAAAGACATGCTTTTCACTTCCTCCAAATTTGTAAATACTTTCCATTGTCTATTTCCTCTCCCTTTTATATAATAACCTCACCATATTTCAATAAAGGCCAGGCCTTGATGTGGACTTTTTTTCCGTGAATAGGGCCTCCTACGAAAAAAAAAAAAGATGAAACTCTCCAACCATACTGATCTCAAAAATCAGTCTTCATCGGTGATAAATGTCCCATTCATTATCTTTTCAGATTTAGTGCGTATCAACTAAGCATCACTAACTTATCCTCTGAGATATATCTACTACTTTCACACGTTATCTTAGCTTATCAACACTCATACGTTTCAGCCAAGCATATGATTCCTCAGTGACTGTCATAAGCAGCTTCAAGTACCTCTGAAGCCTTACGTACGTACACCTTCAGTACAAGTATGGTTTTGGGTAAACAGCTGGTTAGGTTAAGTTAGGTTAGGTTAGCAAAGGCAGTGTCCTCGTGACTAATCGAAGACATCATCATCATCACTCCAGGTCAAAACTAAAGAGTGGTATGTAGTCGGTTCCAGTACGTACCTGCATGAAGCTCCTAGAATGCTCCATCAATCACAACATTTAGTTTTCGGTCAGGAGGGTAATCTTACGCATTCATTTTCCTCCAGATTTCCCTGAGTTTCCCACCGTCGCGCCACACTCTGAGGAAGAAAGTCATGATTAATGAATTTCGTCGTCGAATATATTTTTCCCCATGTTGAGGGATAAGGATGAGGCCTTAAATCTTG
This sequence comes from Panulirus ornatus, assembly GCF_036320965.1. NCBI lineage: Eukaryota > Metazoa > Arthropoda > Malacostraca > Decapoda > Palinuridae > Panulirus > Panulirus ornatus. Next base: position 39,248,977 of record NC_092224.1, read on the forward strand.
ACGATATTTTTCCCCTTTTGTTCTCCACATGTAAGTTGCCTCGGAAGATGAATTATGCAACAGCAGCAGTACTGTGTCATCACCGGGATCATCACGGATATTTTGTGGATGGTTTTTCTCTCCGGGAAGTATGATTAACGAGCATCATAATGACAAGTGCGTTATGTAAAAGAAATTCGGTCTTTGTGTAAACGACCCGAAAGAATGTAACGGCGAACAGACCGAATCCTAAATCTTATCCCTTGGGATATATATATATATATATATATATATATATATATATATATATATATATATATATATATATATATATATATATATATATATATATATGGATATATATTCATCCTTCCAACTCCAATTCGGTCTCCCACTTCTCCTCGTTCCCTCCACCTCTGACACATACATCCTCTTTGTCAGTCTCTCCTCACTCGTTCTCTCCGGATGTCCAAACCATTTCAGTACACCCTCTTCTGCTCTCTCAACCACACTCTTTTTATTACCACACACCTCTCTTATCCTTTCATTAGTCACTCGATCAAACCACCTCACACCACATATTGTCCTTAAACATTTCATTTCCAACACACCCCCCCCACCTCCGCACAACCCTATCTATAGCCTATGCTTTGCAACCATAAAACATTGTTGGAACCACTATCTCTTCAAACGTACCCATTTTTGCTCTCCTAGATAACGTTCTCGCCTTCCTCACATTTTTCAACGCTACCAGAACTTTCGCCCCCTCCTCCATCCTGTGACTCACTTCCACTTCCATGCTTCCATCCGCTGCTAAGTCCACTCTCAGATATCTAAAACACTTCACTTCCTCCAGTTTTTCTCCATTCAGACTTACCGTAAAATATACTTGTCCCTCAACCCTACTGAACCTAATAACCTTGCTCTTATTCACATTTACTCGCAGCTTTCTTCCCTCACACACTTTACCAAACTCAGTCACCAACTTTTGCAGTTTCTCACCCAAATCAGCCAACAGCGCTGTATCATCAGCGAACAGCTACTGACTCACTTCCCAAGCCCTCTCATCCACAACAGAAAGAAGAAAGTTGAGAGTAAATGTGAATAAGAGCAGGGTTATTAGGCTTAGTACGGTTGAGGGACAAGTTGATAGGGATGTAAGTTTGAATAGAGAAAAATTGGAGGAAGTGAAGTGTTTCAGAAATCTGGGAGTGAACTTGGCAGCGAATGGAACCATAGAAGCAGAATTGAGTCACAGGGTTTGGGAGCAAGTGAAGTTCTGGGAGCAATGAAAAATGTGTGGAAGGAGCGAACGTTATCTCGGAGAGCAAAAATGGGGATGTTTGAAGGAATAGTGGTTCCAACAATATCATATGGTTGCGATGCATGGTCTGTAGATAGGGTTGTACGGAGGAGGGTGGATGAGTTGGAAATGAAATGTTTGAGGACAATATGTGGTGTGAGGTAATTTGATTAAGTAATGCAAAGGTAAGAGAGATGTGTGGTAATAAAAAAAAGTGTAGTTGTGAGAGCAGAAGAGGGTGTGTTGAAATGGTTTGGACATATGGAGAGAATGAGCGAGTATAGACTGAAAAAGAGGATATATGTGTCAGAGGTGGAGGGAACGCCGAGAAGCGGGAGACAAATTTGGAGGTGGAAGGATGTTTTGAAAAAGATTTTGAGCGATCGGGGCCTGAACATACGAGAAGGTGAGAGGTGTGCAAGGAATAGGGTGAATTGTAACGATGTGGTATACCGGGGTCGACGTGCTGTCAATGGACTAAACCAGGACATGTGAAGCGTCTGGAGTAAACCATGGAAAGTTTTGCGAGACCTGGATGTGGTGGATAGGGAGCTGTGGTTTCGGTGCATTACACATGACCGCAAGACACTGTGAACGAATGTGGCCTCTTTTTTGCTTTTCTGTTTTCCTCGTACTACTTCGCTGAAGCAGTAAACGTTTTCTGTGGGGGGGTTATCGCCGGGAATGGATGAATGCAAACATGGATGCATATGTACTTGTATTTCTGTGTATGTGTATGTACATGTATGTATATGCGCATATGTTGATATGTATATGTACGTATATGTGTGTGTATGGGCTTATGTATATATATATATATATATATATATATATATATATATATATATATATATATATATATATATATATATGTATATATATATACATATGTCTGTCTCCAAGTTGTACCTCGTTGATGCGGGAAACGGCGATCTAGTATAATATGAAATGATATATACGCACAAATAAATGAGGACACATCAGAAGGGTTATTCTTATCAATCATTGTTTACAATATTACATACAAGGCTTCCATTGTTATGGAAAACAATGGTTAATGAACTAGGACTAAACCGACATGAAAGAGGCCATTGTTGACCATGCGAACGTTTGATCACTCTTGCCAACCACCAACTGGTTAGCTTATTTATCTTAATCATAATCCTCATAACCAAATGGAAGTGCACAACGAATCATGGTACAATATCAAGTTCCTGCCAACTAACACTCAAGTCCTCCCAGACAACGTTTGTCTTTTTATGGATTGTTGAAACTTCATCTGGGGAGGAACACTCTAGTTCTTCTTCTGTGGGGTTCCTTTGCTCCTCACCTTCCTCGTCTCTTCTTAGCTAAACCTCTTTTTGAGGCGATAGTCGGTCTGCTTACCTTACCGTCCTGTTACTTTTTCAGCGACAATGCTATCTACATCTCCAGAGCACTGATGAAACTCAGTCATCTTGCCCTCTCACACGTTCATCCGTCAGTGCTCCATTTCCTTGTGAACAACACCGGCTTTTGGAAGCTGCATCCCAGCCTCTCTACTTGTGCCTTCTTATCCTCTCTAAGCACAACAGCAGGTGAGCAAACTCCATGAATTAAGAACAGGAAATTCTGTAAAACATGTTCTGAACGTCACTTACGTAACCTGTGCCACACATACATTCGACCAACCTCCACCTCATTTCCCTGATACTCCGACAAAGAAATATTCACCATCAGACTTGAGGAATTTTCTCGTGGCAGCTTCCGTGTCGAACCTTTGTCTGTGAGTATGAGTGATATATAAATGCATATCTAATTACGGAAATTCTATTTTCCACTCTTCCCTTTTTGTTATATTTCTTAACTATTTGTTCCTATGAATTTGTGAAAGAAAATGTGTAACTTTAGTTGGATTAGAGGCGCGCCCATGTGGCATTAAGTGTTCCTGTCTGACAGTGTTGCTCTGATCATGTTGTATTTATATCTATTTTCCTTTCGTATCAGTTGAATTTGTGTTCTTTCAGAGATAATCGAGTGGAACAGCATTATGGGTTCTCAAAATTTTTTCTACGACAATTTAAACAATATATTGAATGTGTTTCCATTATAATAGGCATATAAGAACCAGTTAGATGAGCATATCGCTCATAAGAGAGGATATCTGACGACAGTATGATTCTCTTTCGTCAAAAACTTAAACATTTTATATATACAGGATACAGAGATTTATTACTCACTTTCTGTCAAGAACACTCATTAGCTTTCTCCTCTTCCTTCTTATGACATCATGATAAGAATGACCATCATCCATCAAATATTCATACCACCTGATCATAACGTGATACGTTGGTTGGTGATTTGAATTTTTGATCTACTGTCAGGGGTCATTAAGGCCGTCTTCAACTTAAGATCCTTCCGTCACACGAGATATCATAACATCCTCCTCCTCCTCAGGATGTGAAGATCATCCTGAGACCACACACACACACACACACACACACACACACACACACATATGTGACCCTTGTCGATCATGTAGAGGTGGGGGTTTGAGAGATATCCCGCGATCACAACTCACTTAACAATATAATAAAACACATTGATATTACAAGTCACTTAACATTACAACACACAGACAACTGCTGCATATCTTCATTCATGTAAACGTTAGCAGTGTGTTGTGAAGGAAAAACATTATCACATTTATATCGTTGATTAGTTTTATCTTATTAAGAATAACCTTGAACAATAATGTCACGGTCAGCTGTATGCTGGGAATGAAAAAAAAAAATTCCACGAAACCTCAGTTAAAAACGAATTGATTTAATGACATCCTTCATCCAGAAAAAAAAAATGCCGCAGAGTAAAACTTTCTATTTACCTGGTCTAAATTAGCTTATAGAGTTACCTAATGGTATCCTAATGTACATGTAAGGTCAGAATATCAGAAATGTTTCATCAGAATTATCAAAATGGTTTAGGAAAGAAAATGTTAAAGATAGAAGGCCAGTTACATATAATCTTACAGTCATCAACATATATAAACACATCTTTCATTCTAAAAATTAATGATACACTTTAAAGAAGACCCATTTTTCCCCCCTTATGTGCATGGCTGACCAATCCAGATGGTGAAAGTAATCAGCTAAACACCTGGAGCTGTTGCGTACCTAAGTCTCCACGCCAGAGTATAAAGTGATGTGTGGAACGTCGTGTTAAATGTTAAGTCAGATTTCAAAACTACACACTTGACCTTTTCTATTGTTATGTAACTGGATGAAATACGTGTGATATTTATGGCATAGACATATCTGCAGGGGGTTTCTAGTACCAGTGTAATATAGAGCAATTCCTGGTCCATTATTAGACAAACTATTACTTTATAAGGTATCTTTGCTGGCGAACATAAGTTACAGGTAATTTACATTGTTGGTGTCGAGTATGTCAGAATGTAGTATGAAGATATTATGAATGTAAGTAATGTTTTAAGAATAATTCGAAATCTTTATCTTTCCAGCCATTATAAATGAAATGTCGTTAACCTCTTTAAAAGAAGTCATCCTATATGAGGCTGGCTTAAGAACATAACGGTTCACCTCAGACGACAACCAATAGCCATAGGCATTGATTTATTCTATCCTGACTTGTACACACGCTTGGGGTTCATGTCCTCACATTTGAGTTGAAAGATGTGCCTCCCTCATGCATGTATCTTGTATAGTCTACGCTTAAATACGTCACATGGCCTTAAGAAAAACTTAGAAAAAGGAGATGCAATCGGCCGTCGAAAGACAAGAACTCGTTCTAGACTAAGGCCTGAAGAACTTTTAACAACAACAACAACAACAACAACAACAACAACAGGAACAACAGCAACATCCGGGTTTCAAAATCCTCCGTTTTTTCCCTCTTGCACAATTCACCTTCTAACCTCACCTTACGCACTGCCATCCATACTAAACTTTACTCACAAATGTCTAAACTCATCCGTCTGTAAAGTTCTTCAACCAACTAAGACTAAAAAAGCACCATAAATGATATGCAAGATGACCTCTTGTGCAGTGGAAACCTTCCCCACTTCATGATTCGGATGTGGTAAACAAAGAACGATTAACCATTTTAATCTGTCCTTCGGCAGAAAGTCTCTGGTTCCGTCGGATCGGTCAGTTATATGAAATAAGTTGGATCCTGCCCTCATGTCCAGCACTGTAGCTCCCGACCAGATCCTGAACTTGGCATACTGAAGCCGGAGAGCGTGAATATATACCTCGGGAACGCTGCACAGGAAAAGAATTCGAATAAAAACTTGACCAGATTGATCGTGTGAAAGCTATAATGTGTGGTTGAACGTTGTTACAAATACATTCAGAGAAAGCAATTGTTCTTGTACATACAACCATATGAATTCACATACACATGCACCCTCTTATCACATATCAACACACAAACTTACACACATATGTATGAATATACATAAAGATACATACAGGAACCCAACATATTTATTTGATTTCGCTATATATGCAGTAGACTGACAACTTTCTCTCATAACACATATTTTCCTTCCTTATATCACAATCTGGCTTTACACAGACTTACACTTGTCTTGGGTGAAAAAGTACAACATTTTTCTACTTGTGTAGGGTCACTCTGAGGAAGGATCATGAAGAAGTATACACATAAAAATATGTAACCAGAACCTCCGTTGCTGGCGCAGGTCAAGAGGAGGCAGGTAAGAGGATTGCCTCAACATAAGCTTCCATTTGACTTGATTGGACTGGTCTCTGCTGGATTTCATGGGGAAGAACGCAGAGTTGAGAGGCTTCGTTAACATTCAGACAAATGCCATTTTCTACCAGTTCACCTCGTTGCCGTTGGCTCGGGATTTTTCTGACAAGCTTGTGTTAGCCAGAATTCCATGTAAATCTGGTCTTTATTTAGTCTGGTTGTTCCTTACACCTGCAACAACATGATGAATTAAATGACCGTATCTGTAGAGATCACTGCATTTCTGAATTGTCCGTTGTTATCGATTGACTATATTCGGGGAGTTATGATACGAAATCATATTTGTCACGATATGAAATTGAAATTTTAAGTGATATGTCTTCATTCACTTATAGGTATGCAGTCCTTTGCTATGAGAATCATTTATCAGATTCCATACCATTGACGATCATAGACCACTTCTGTTATTCTATTTATAGTTCTCATCGTTTTTACTCAAAAAGTAAAAGTTGCTCACTATATATTGCACATGGTTGAAATAAAGGTACAGATGATCTCGTAGAGTCCTGTGTTGTATCATTACAACATCGTGGGTATGTAGGTCCCACATTTCCAACATGAAGAATAAGAAGTGTTGTTAAGTTCGGATATATATATATATATATATATATATATATATATATATATATATATATATATATATATATATATATATATATATTTTTTTTTTTTTCATACGATTCGCCATTTCCCGCATTTGCGAGGTAGCATTAAGAACAGAGGACTGGGCCTTAGAGGGAAAATCCTCACCTGGCCCCCTTCTCTGTTCCTTCTTTTGGAAAATTAAAAAAAAACGAGAGGGGAGGATTTCCAGCCACCCGCTCCCTCCCCTTTTAGTCGCCTTCTACGACACGCAGGGAATACGTGGGAAGTATTCTTTCTCCCCTATCCCCAGGGATATATATATATATATATATATATATATATATATATATATATATATATATATATATATATATATATATATATATATATATATATATATAACAAAAAGTGATTCAAAATACTCACATAGAGATTTTGCTTCGTCGATTTGGTTATCACAATGTTGCTGGATATCTTGTACAACGTATCTTTTTGTATTAAGAAAATCTATTCCTTCTGAGGAGCAAGAATCGTGTACAGAATATCCTTGACGATCCAGGCGATGGACGAGTACTGCTGCTTTGCCATTCATCATTCTAGGAATGTTAATTAATCAGTATAGACGAAATAATGATCTTGAAGAATTAGGGTCTCGTTCTTCGTCCCCAGCGGGGAAAAATATATTCGACGACGAAATTCATTAATCTTGGTTCTCCCTCCAGCGACTCTTGTGTGCGGCGTTGCCTGGGGAAACTCGGAAAATTTTGGGGAGAGTTAGTACAAAATTGCTTCCCTGACGTGCAACTAAGTGTAGTGATTGATGGAAACACTTAGGGAAGTTTTCTCATGATGTCAGAACCGACTGCAGTGCAGTATCAGTCGAGTATCAACTGGAATATTCGTGAGATGCTGCCTCAACTGAACAGTTAGTATGTAAGAAATCATGAGGACGCTTTCTTCTGTAAGATATGCTAACAGTCTACCCACCCAGATGTGTATATATGGCCTCGGATGTAAGAGGCGAGTCTGCAAGCTGTTTATGGAGAATCATGTGGTTGAGTGGGACGTGTGTGGATTGACAAAAAAAAGATAATGTATAAAAGTGGCGGATGTTTATAGACGGTAAACCTTGATGCAGTCAATAGGCGCGATTCAAATCTGGAAAGCTTAGGAAAATTTCTTTTCTGAAATGAGAAGTAAGACACGAAATCAGTCTTGGTCGCGGGTTGTTGGTCGTGATACAAGATGAGGCAAAGGACTTTTAACGATATATGGTTAATATGAAAAGCCGGCTGACTGCAAACCTGTGATGTGTGGGACTTCAGTCATGACACTGAAGCTGGGCAACACCAAGAGGCCGTCAGTATTGATCAACCTTCACATGGCACTCGAGAAAGTTGACCAGTACTTCTCTTCATGTTCACGACTAAGATCATGTGTGCTTGATTACTATCATATGAAGTTTACAGGTATTTTTCCTTAAGCCATCTGTTTGCTTTTCTACTCTCACCAATGATAACCAATAATCTTTATGTTCCTGATATCTTACAATGTCAAAACCAACCTTAAAAAGACCTACATTTTGTGCTATAGTTTGTTTTCCTTTGTATCCCGTTATATCTTAGGTAGTTGGAAAAATCTGCTGGCTATACGTGTGATACACTCTTCCTATGTCAGGAAGAGTCTTGCACGACGGTAGACATATGTGACTCAGCCAGGACGGAGGATGAGAAAACGTAGAACTTAATTTTCAACAAGTGTTGGATGAGAGTTTGAAGACTGGGCACTAAACAATGCAGAGCGAGATCAATCACATGTGTTGGTAACTCCTCATGACCAGAGCAATATGGGCCGCAGTAGATGGACGCAGAAGGAGAAATACATGATGTGGAAGGAGAGCGGTATATAATGGATACGTCATTACTGTGGCTGAACAAAAAAAAAGGATATATGGAAGAAGAATCGAAATTACCTGTTGGGTATCAAACTCTGGAACGCAGAGACTTAATGATACATATTACGAATGAAAGCGTGCAAAATCTTAGTTATAAGCGGGAAACCAAATATGTATATGAGCGTTTCTGTAAAATGTCGAGCGGAAATTTTAAACACATTTTTATTTCGGTAAGAGGTAAACTGGTACAAAATGGAGGTCGTTGAAAAATGAGGGTGTTCAGGTGAATGATGGTGAACTGCTTGTGGAAGGAAATGAAATTTGCGGGAGATATAGGGATCATTTTAAGGAAGTGATGGGTGATAATAATGCACAAGATGTGGGTATTGGCTAGTGGTGTTTGAGGTTAGAAGAGGAAATATGAGGTACAGAGAACAGGAACATTATAAAGGTGGAGGAGAGAAGAACAATAATCAGGAAAAAGAATAAAGAATTAGAAAATAAAGTTGGGTAAGACTTGTGATGGTGAGGAGTGGAGGTGAAACAGCATTAGACACGTGCGAAAAATGTAAATATACTAACACAAGAGAGAAATTATATACGTGATATCTAAACAAGTCCGGAAATTGCGCTTGAGGATGAAAGGGAAAACAGGTGAAAGAATTACGTGTTGAAGTATGCAAGAATATGGCAAGTGGTCGTGTGAAGAATAGTCCAGAAACCACTGCAGATGTGGATCAAGGAAGATGTAGCGCCGAGAGTGAACATCCTATTTTGGCTTTCTAACAGTTTCTGAAAGAAAGCTTAAGAGAGAAGAAAAGACAAAGCTGATATATGCTGATAACCATGAGTAAAAATACTTATTGAATACTTAGATCAAGTGCGTTACTGAGGCCCTATTGTGTGTGTGTATATATATATATATATATATATATATATATATATATATATATATATATATATATATATATATATATATATATGTAAAGGGAAAAACCTTTCAAAAATACATCAAGACTTTAAACATATACTCCCAACACACAAATGATCACAAATGAAACGTTAAAAGCGCAGTTTCGTGTGGCCTGTGTTGAAGTTCAACTAATGTTATAAAAATGTTTTATGAAAAAGTTTTCAAAAACTCAATTGCGTTTCGTTTACCAGTTAATGCTGTTAACAATTTCTAGTTTTGACCCTCTGAACTGCAGATATGTTGATAGTTAGTACCTAAACCAAATAGTTTGGGGTGCTTGCAGGAAAGTAAACTATTCACTGCTGCTGTCTATCATTTTTTGTATCCAACACCTTATTGTGTTCTTGATATTCTTCCATTAACTGCATGTTCTTCCTCAAATCATATGTTGCACATATTCTCTAACCTTTCTATACCTTCCTTTACGGGTTTTCCTAATAAAAGACCTGCCACATGAGTGTCTCTCGACTTTTGCACCAAAACTTTCCTCACAAATGCCCATCACAGCATGCCCAGCTCCTCTACTCATCACGGATTCTTACATTAAATACGTTCCTAATCATCTCCGTAACAATTATATCAAACATCCAGACCCGACACTCATCATGCCAATTCTTTTGATATCTCTGCTTTCATGCTCTTATAACTTAGCTTTTATGAAGTGAGAACATTATTATATCCCATTAGACTCCTGGTACGTGATGCTCCCTCTAGCCTCCATCTCACAATAGATAGAAGAATGTAAACCTTGCGTTACTTCCCATTTCAGTGTCTCTTCTCATTCTTCGTCATGCATCAAAGCCTTGAAATATTCTTTTCTCATTGTGTCACATCCCTAATCCTGTATTACCTCATTACCTTTATGGGACTGGCTTTCACTTCCTTTTCCCAGGTAAAATGACCCATTTCATTTGCCTGCCTGATATTACTAGTCTTTTATCATCAGTGTTCTTATTTCATTTTCTCTGTTCTACCAACACCCGACCCACTCTTTCATCTCGACTCTGGTGCCTTATCTCTTTTATCGTCTCTCATGTACCTGCTCTCCTGTAACACCTCTCCTGTACCATCTTTCCCGTACTAGCTGATTGTAACACTTCTACTGTACTAGCTCTCCTGTCACACCTCCCTCCACCAGTTTTCTAGTTCCAATTCTAGATTTGTACCAACAATGTTATTTCTGATGCGGTAGTCTTCAGTGATGGCTCGGGTGCGATTCCTCCCCAAGCTTGTCTGCAATGTCCGTGTTTGCAGTAGACTATGATGGGCACATACTCAGGTGGTTAAGTAGTAAATATTCTCATTAAATCTTCGGTAATCCAACTAAGTTGTGATTGTCTTAAATGCCACGAACTTGGTTATTACAAACGTTTTTGGTTTCATTAACATTAGAAATAATAACAAGATAAGCATCACTCTTCTCATACAGATGATGATATTGCAAGAATATAAATAACATATATCAGTAGATGAAATAAGGGGATAATCTTGTATGAATAGACTGGTGAACAACTTGGAAAAACCAGTGGATGATAGTAATGTGTGTGTGGTATGGTGCTGTGTGTCGCTGAAGATAAAGGAAAGAAAAGATGGAAATTCGTAGAGTAATGTTATTCACTAAACGCTGATACAGGATAGTTTTATTCACTCCGAATTATAGTGTGACAATAAGTGGCAATGACATGACAAAGATAAGAGGTAGACATTGACTGGTCTGATGATGGCTGCTTTTAGATATTTCTAGTTATGTATTTTAGCAATGCTGAGGTGCAAAGAAAAATGTTCAAATATGTTCCAAAGATAACGTCCAGATCACATATATCTCTTGGTGTTCAGCTCAAGGATCATTCAATATAAGATTATTTTTGATCCATTATGATATCATTATAGCATGAATCATCACAGTATAAAAAGTGGGAAAATTCTTTCATAAAAGTTGTTACAAGAGGGATCAAATGAGTAGCTTTTATAACCTTTAAACCCTGGAATCTGGTATTTCTTTAAAACGACAACTTATAAATCAATATAGTTGTTATGTGTCAACATTTGTAAGCAATGTTATATGAACAGTTGCACCGTGTGTCTTGTGCAGTAGACTTGCACTTCCCTTAGAACAATAACACATTCTCGAACCCGAGAGCAGGTCTGTCTGCAGTGCTCCTGATCCACACGGTAATGTCGAGCATTAGAGGTTCATCGACCCACGCTCCTCCTCCTCCTCCTCCTCCTCTCGCTGACTCTCCGGGAAACAGAATCTGATTACGGCGATATGAACACGAGGAGAGAGAGAGAGAGAGAGAGAGAGAGAGAGAGAGAGAGAGAGAGAGAGAGAGAGAGAGAGAGAGAGAGAGAGATTTCTCTTTAGCGAAAGAGGAACTGGTGGTGAGGTGGATGGTAACACCAGTGGGGACGGGGGACTGGTGCCCAAAGAGTTGGTGATTAAAGGACGTAGGTTGTGACCGTGTCCTAACGAGGTGATTCATTGCTTCGTTTCACCCCTGAAAAGAGCGTCTCGTCTCCCTTAAATGGTTTTACATTTTGCATGGAAAATCTTGATAATGCTTCTTTTTTTCTCCTCTCTCCCTTTTTTCGTCTGCAAGGTACATTTGTGGTGAAAAGTAGCCATCGCAGCCGAGGCTTTTGTAGATTCAGTAATTTTGCGTTGTGTGTCAGGATACGTAGAAACATTGACTAAACTGCAAGATAGAGGCAAGATATTATATAACCTAACTTTGATTCACATCAGAAAGTATGTGAAGAACGTCGTATAACTTAATATAATACAGTGTAGCTCTGAAAACTGACATTAAGACATGAAATTTCAGCGTTAGATACACAATAAATCCATAAATTTTGATAACCTTTGCCATACAGTATTGCGCGCTGAGAGTATAGAACTAAATTCAAGGTAATCCTGTTTTTATATCGCGAATAATTTCTTTGAAAAACTGAGGGCAAAATATATGAAAATTTTTTATACTCAAAAGAAACGATCTCTGCGTAAAAATTGGAATATGATTGCTATGAATAGATGGAAAAAAGGTCTTATTGATATTCATCTCTGCTGAAATATTTACATTAAGCAGTTTTACCTAAACGACCAGAAAAAATAAACATGGCTGTCGATAAATGGATAAAGGTGTATATACATGTTTCTTATTCATCAGAGTACACAGTACTACTCAGAAAATTAAGATCTCAAGCTTTTCAAAATGGAAGATTGTACATTAGTGCACAGTATATCTTAACCTTAAACCTGAACCATACGAAGTCTGTCACAATGACTACGCATGACTCAGAGGCTTACATTAGGAAATGATTATTTGTCACTGTGGAGTAATTCTGAGAAATCAGAGAAAGACTTAAATTTCCTGTTTACTGTGAGCAACGTCTACCCTGATAAACCAAGTAGGAAGAAAGACAACAGAAGCCCTTGGCACGTGACCAGGTTATCTGCCAAATGGTTCCCTTATACTAGAATGTCTTTATTGTGGATAGATGAAGGTATTAAGAGAACGTTAAGAAGAGTATCTCTCCACTTTGTAGTCTGTTCGGCAAAAACAGCTAACAGGATAAAGCTTTGAAGAATCACCGTGCGTTGATGAAGGACAACAAACATGGGATTTTACAGTAAAATTCAAAACCGTTGATGTTGTATACAGTCTGTATTGAATTTTGTTGATCTATTCTCTCGTAATGAGTCAATGAGGGAGGGTCGTATTTCTAACCTGAAAATGAAGCAAGTTAATTCATACCATTTCATCACTGGATTTCCATTCAGTTTTTTGGTTTTTACGATTCGCTGTATTTGTTTTGGTGGGTGCATTGCTAGGTATTCCGAGCAGGTCTTCACGATCAGTATTGTTAAACTGAATTAGAAATCTAGAGACTTACTTCAACACCTGCACCTTCTTCTTGACCCTCTGCCGCTTTCTCTTATGTATTTCCCAATCATTTGCACTCTTTCTCAGCAAGTACCGTTCACATACCTCTCTTTCTCTCACTAGCAATTTTATTTCGTCATCCCACCACTCAATACCCTCTCTAAACTGACATCTACCCTCATCCGTAATAATGATCTTTGTATTTGCATCACCCATCACTAAAACTCGATTTCTTGCATAAACACTGCTGACACACTCAATACGTTGCTCATAAAACTCTTGACTCTCATGATCTTTCTTCCTATGGACGAGTGCTTAAGCAATAGTCATCACCCATCTCTCGCAAATTACTTTCATTTTTACCCATATTAGTGCAGAGCTCACCTCCCTACACTCTCTCAGACATTCCCAGAAGTCCTGCTGCGGTAGTAGTCTTACCCCATCCTTAGCTCTTGTCCTCTAACCAACCCCTGACTTTACTACTAAGACATTCTAAAAGCATTCTTCCCCTTTAGCCTTAACCTTCGTTTTAGTCAGAGCCAGAACAGGCAAGATCCTTTCCTCAAACGTACTACCTATCCCTCTTTTCGTCTCATCTTTTTTTTACCTCCACATACAATTAGACATTCCAGTGTAAGCCTTTGAAGAGGATGAGAACTCCCTGCTAAGCTCCGATTTTTCTTCCATCTTTTAGAAGACGAAACACAATATTATATATATATATATATATATATATATATATATATATATATATATATATATGTATATACGAACATAGTGCATAGGAACGCGCACCTTCATAAAACATACAAACCTCCAACAGCCAGGATCGAACTGTATATGTAGATATTAATAACGTTGAGGGAACGCTGCACAGGAGGTGGAGAAGAAGGAGAGCAAAATCGTAATGTCAATTCGCTCTTTAAGGATTTACAACACGCCTGGGGAAACATCTCTCTGACGTCACTGCTGTTGGATCAAATCAGAAATACATAATTCATAAGATCCCTGGAGCCTGTGTGACCATCGTCAGGGTCTGCTCTCGTGTGTGACACAGGGTCACTTCCCGAACTTCTGTTGGTGTATGGAAATATTACGGAAAACGTGAGAATTTCTTCATTATGACTTTAAAAGGAAAGAGGCAAAATGAAGGGTACTGGGTAAGTGACGCACGGAAGACAGAGAGAGAGAGAGAGAGAGAGAGAGAGAGAGAGAGAGAGAGAGAGAGAGAGAGAGAGAGAGAGAGAGAGTGGAAATATGAATGAATCTGATTTTGTAATTTTAAAAGTGTGTGTGTGTGTGTGTGTGTGTGTGTGTGTGTGTTTAAACCATACTGCATCGTTCTTATGTAGTATATCCTAGTTAATGAATATCTTTATAAACATCTGCGTATTTAGCACATTTATCTCTCATAATTATTCTTCTATGTATTTCTAATTGTATGTATTCCACGTTTGTTTTTAGAATATACACACCCACATATGACGAAAAAAGACATGTTTTAGAAGATGAATATGGCCGAATCGCTTGATAACTCACTACGATGGCCAACTGGTATGTAATTTCAACTGTTAGTTACAACTTTCGTCAACATGTTCTTCATGTACGTAACAATGAATCTCTGTGATGGTCTAGTCACTGATTGCTTCACCATACCATTAGCTATACCAAATTTGAAACATTTTCTCGTAATTCTCGTTTCATATTCTACCATCATGAATGTCTAATATTTATGACATTCAACTTTCACACTTTCACAAAATATTAATGAAATCTACTCGTAACAGATTATAACCGAATTTTTTGTTCATATTTTTGTCCTCCACTTCGCTTTGACATAGAATCCCGCGCTTTGGCTGCTCGACGTTGTAATTCAAGAGCCTGTGTTTCCATGCCCTTCACACAGAAAGAAGACAAATTGTCAAAGGATATCAACAGATGGCAGTAACTTCGATAAGCCCTTCATTTTCCTGGTCGCTCCACCTACCAGAGGGACGATGACAAAAACATCATTTCTCTCCTGCTCCTGTTAGTGAGGCTTTGAAAGACGAGATCTCCTCCCTCGGCTGCCATGTAAAGCGATGGAAAACACACGATCTCCCTGTTAACCTTAAAGTAGGTCGACAATCCTCACATTCTTCAAATCAGTTCTCCCAAGCAGGAGAAAAAAAAATGCTTTTAGACTATAGAGAGGTGTGAGTTTTATTGCAAATATAAGTCCTGTGATGATGGCTAATTAGCCAAATTTGAATTACAAGATTCAGACAGTTTAGTTCATCACGGGATTGTTATAGGTAGGAGGGGGAGGAGAAAATAGAGAGAGAGAGAGAGAGAGAGAGAGAGAGAGAGAGAGAGAGAGAGAGAGAGAGAGAGAGTAACCGACTCACACCAGTGTTCTCAGTAATTACTGAATACTCACAAATTATTTGCCTAACTAATGCTGAAAAATACCACTTTATCAAGGTCCAGTATGTAACTCGATTCCTACGTATTCCCTGCGTGTCGTAGGCGACTAAAAGGGGAGGGAGCGGGGGGCTGGAAATCCTCCCCTCTCGTTTTTAATTTTCCAAAAGGAGGAACGGAGAAGGGGGCCAAGTGAGGATATCCCTCAAAGGCTCAGTCCTCTGTTCTTAACGCTACCTTCCCAACGCGGGAGATGGCGAATAGTAGTATATATATATATATATATATATATATATATATATATATATATATATATATATATATATATATATATATATATATATGTATGTATGTATACCGTAACCTGAGCCAGATACGCATTTGATCGACCAAACTCTAGGGGTGGATGAACAGCTGAGTTGACTGAGGATCGACTGCCACAACCAGGATTACACGAGTATTATTCGTCACATAACTCCAGCTGGTTACTTAGTGACGTCCTCAGTGAACGTTCCTATCTACTTCGTATGGTATTTGGAATAATATACGTAACTGAGAACCTCGACATTCTATCCAATATCGCCTCAAGTATCCTAGACCGTCATATGTGGCAGAGATCATTTATCGTACACTATAAGAGCCCTTCATACTCTGATATCTGTGAGATTTTCATGCCTTTCTCCTTGAAAGCAGAGGGGCTTATTATTGGCTTGTCTGCAGTCAGTGCGTGCGTGCATCTGTGCATGACTGTGACAGTTCATGCGTCCGGATCTGTTCCACACGAAATCATAAGACTTAATTATCGGATATGCGTCAAATTTGCACCCCAAACACATACTTATCCCTACACAGGACTAGGGTTCCAGTGTCAGGGACCAAAGGTTGCCATGAGGTCTTGTTTTAAAAAAAGATGTTTAATAATGCTTGAGTGCTCCCTGTACCATGACTAGCTGAGAACATTTAGACGAAACCCATGCCACAAATACGGAATAGAAATTTTTATATTCGAGTTTTACACCTCGGGCAGTCAAAGGTCAAAGTCACAAAGTCTTTAGCATGAAGATGATGCTAAATGGTTGTGTAAACGATATCTTATAAACGGCTTTTCATTGTTTTCATTGTGTTTTCCTTCCAAGAAAAGAGGTTCAACGATCTCTTTAAAGAAACAGACAAACTGGAGGCCACCACTGAAGCTGAGGAGAAGGAGGAGGAGAGGGTATACGTATGTGGTGCTTGTGGAAAACCACATAAACATCACTGCACACCAACTATGTTTGCGTAATGTTATACCTGTGCACGTAAAGTGCTTAGGGTACAGTGAGTAATGAGGTAGGACTGTACCCAGTATAGATTGTATCGAGGTTAACCCGCTGAGGGAAGCGAATATCTATACGTTCCTCTGCCTAGTTGGTCATCACCACCTACCTGGAAATCATGACCTGTGCAGCGCTAAAATAAGAGCGTTGCTTTCTGCGTGTATAGGAATCTATTTTGATTTTTGACAACCCTATCTTTATAGAAATATTTCCCTGTTTTGCCAGAAAACATCCACATATCTAACCCATTGTGCCAAGTTGTAGGATCTCTAACCCATTGTGCCAAGTTGTAGGATCTCTAACCCATTGTGCCTAGTTGTAGGATCTCTAACCCATTGTGCCTAGTTGTGGGATCTCTAACCCATTGTGCCTAGTTGTGGGATCTCTTTGTGATTCGAATAAAGTTCGTACATCGAGATTATGACATTTTTGATCATCAAAACGTGCATTAGGTCTCCACGGAGCCTTGGCTTCTGTAGGGAGAAAAGGTTAAGTTCCTTTAATCATTTTACATATTGCTTGTTCCTCAGTTCCTAATATTCCTCTCGTAAAGCAATCGTGAAACAATTGCGTTTTGTATGTGTAAATATGATTTCTTAGATAAGAATCATTTTGATTACTTTGATTTCGTTTTCTTTGATGTATTGGAAGAACTCCTTACTGAACAACAGTGTAATTCTGGCGTTGGGTTCTAACCTGACGAGTTGATAGAGAAGAAACACACATGCCACAGGTCATGCTGAGCCGCCCTGCCCGTCCTATGGG